>NC_070632.1:1700178-1737101 GCF_947347685.1 Pleuronectes platessa
CAACAAACTGCCAAATTAAAAAGTCATTCATTTTGCAGATACATATTTTCATGCAGGAAGTTGGTTCGGTCCCCGCTGCTCATCGTCATTCATCACAGAGCGACGGGCAGCGAACCAGACGCCGCTCTACGCAACAGAGGAAATTAATAAAGGTTGTTTGTGTCCCTGTGTCCCTCAGCGACAGCCAATCAGAGGTGGGCGTTGCTTGGCTGCTTGTTAATACTGGTGAGTCCTGAATGATGATGAAGAGTCTGAGATATGAAGAACAAGCCACGTTTCCTCTGGAGGGAACTTACTCAGCGATCATGTGATATTACTGACTTTGTCTCACAGCTGCAGTTTCTGGTCATCAATAATCAATAATCTATAATCAATGTATTTTTTTATAAAGCCTAAAGTTTCAAACTCTCTCTTTGTATTCCTTCCTTCCTTCATTTATTTGTTGCACTCTTCCCTTTATACACCTTTCATTACCTTTATAACCTCTTGCCTTTCATCCTCTTTCCTGTTTCCTTCCTCCTTTCTTTTCCCCACATTCTATTTTCCTCCCCTCTTTCTTTATTCCTTTCCTTTTCTTCCTGTTCTTTTCATCCTTCGTTGTCTCACTGATCCAAAACATGAAAATCACAATAAAAGGTTTTCATGAAACATTGAAACTGTTCACTTTGTGACTCAGTGTCTTTTTTAATTGGTGGTTTACGTGTCAGATGTTAGTTTTTCCAAAGCTAAAGGATTTTGCTCTGCTCATTAATATTTCACAACGAGCAGGAAGTCGTTTCATGGAGACTGAACTCTTCATATGAGAACATCATGTCTGGTGAAGATGCACGATTTGAATCTTTGGAAACACTTTTCCCTGCAGAGAGTTGAACTGAGCATCATGACAGTTTCCTGTGGGGAGGACTCACATACGCAGACACTATTTTCTACTATCAGTTGCCTGGAGGTCGTGAATTAAAGATGGGACTGAACGGGCTCTTTACAGCAGCAGGACTCGGGCCCTGAGGTGTCGGACGAGCCTCCCTCCTCCTCCTCCTCCTCCTCCTCCTCCTCCTCCTCCTCCTCCTCCTCCTCCAGCAGCGAGAGGAGACTCACCACAGCTCGGCTGGATGGTTGGATTCACAATAAAACACAAAGGAAACACAGCAGCTGAGCTTCATGGGCTCTGGCTGCGTGTTGGTTCCCAGCAGAATCATATCTGTCGTCTTTATATTTGATTACATTTCTGAGTCTTTACCTGCCCCCCCCCGTTTCATTTCCTGCTAATAATCCACGAGCAGCCTAACGATCCGGGCTGAAGTAAACTAATATCTCTCATTAAAACGCCTCCACTTCTAAAACGTCCCATTTCCCGGCTCCGTGTTCGTGGGTAGAATGCGAGAGCCAAAGTATTTTCCTCTTGAATTATTGCACCATTAGAAGCGTTTGTGCCAGGGCGGCGCTCGGCTGCTTGAGGTAAGTAAAAGTAGAAAAGACCTCACATTTATCTAAAGTCCCTCTTGCAGAACCTCCCGGGCTTTAAGTAATTATTCTCCCGCTCACTGGCCCATTAAGCTAAAACAACATGGCTGACTTTGGGTGATCTTGGAGCTTTTTGAGCTTTTTATGATTTGTTTATGATTGTTTCATGATGGAGAGTCGCGGCTGGCGAGCGTGCACCGAGCCTCCACTGATGAACTGAAGCAGACAGCAGTCACTTACAGGACAAGGTCATTCCCAGTAGAGAAGCAGGAACCATCAGGCTGATTAATGGCTGGGTTCTGTGGTGGCTCTTAGTCTGGTCCAGGAATCACTGAGCAGCTGCTTTCAGGACTGCTGATCAGTGGATTCAATTTGAATCTTGTGTTAAGGTTACTTTATAAAACTATTATTTCTAGCTTCCAAACACAATTTGACACAGAGGTCTCTAATGAATTTGGTTCAGGACGTAGCTCTCTCTGATTGGTCAGGCTGCTGTCACATGACCTCCTTCCAGAATAAACCAACCAGCATCAGCCTCAGCTCCCAGAGTAGAACAAACATGGAGAATCAAAGTGTTACTGAACCTGATGCCTTTTCTTCAATTCTGTATTTTACCATGATACGGCTGTCTACATGTGAAGGAGGCCAGATGCCCATTGGACGTGAGTGGTCATGTGATATGTGTTCTCAGGCGTGTTGGTCAGAACACTGGACAGAGATGGTTTGAGTTTGAAAAGGGAAAAACAGCCTGAGGTCTGAAAAACACTTTCCATAAAGAACCTTCCCTCCCGTGACGCCGTCCACACTCAGACAACGGAGCTTCTGTAATGACGGTGGTTCGATTCCCGTGGATTCTCTCTGACCTCTCCGTGTCTCACTTCCTCTGCCATCAGCGGTGGAAGGAGAGGGGGGGGGGGGCGTGGTCTTGCTGCGGGGGAGTGGGAGGCCGTGCGCTCCTTCATCCTCCACCAAAAGGCTGCTTTATGATTAAACATTCTAGAATGAATAATTCACACTTTCCTAATCACCCAGTAAGCTGCTTCGTTTACACACTGGCTTCCTCCGAGCGCACTGATGAGAGCTGGGAGCCGAGGTGAGGGAGGGAGATTAGAGCAGAGCAGGCTGTAGTGAGCTCGGCCAAATGTCATCAACATGCTCAGCAGGCATCTGACCAACAACTGGAGCCGCTACTGGGAGCTTCAGCCTCACCTGGTCACATGAAACCCCTGAACGTTGACCTGAGTCAGAGCTCCTCCTCAGAGAGGGAGGCCTCGGCTGTGGAAACAAGCATCTTAACATTCAGGATCTCCTCTCGCTGCTCATCTCCACACTGATGGTCCTCGATCTCATGATGACAACTGGGTTCAGGTGAGAGCTTCAGCCTGAATTACACCTGAGAGCAGCTGCTTGGTGGAAGCTTCACACAGGGAAGCTTTTCAAACCATTGCAGACCATCCATACGCTGCAGGATCCTGTCAGAGACGACTTTAAAGTGTCTGAAACACCAACTATAGCAACATCTCAAGTGTCAAATAAAGAGGAGACGAGGGACATATTTCAGATTTAGTACCTCACACAGAAACATGACCAGTGTGGCCGCAGCACCCGAGTCTGGACCTCAAGTCCCGTTTTGTGGGATTGAACCCAGATTATTCTGAGCACAGGACCTGATATCGATCCTAACTCCCCTGCAGTGTCTGTGCATGTGAAGGGAAACAGAAAAACCTGAATGTGCTCCTCAGTCACTGTGTGTTCGATTTGTCACCTTACGTAACCACAGGCCTGTGTGATCAATGGGGGAGTCTGGACCTCACTGAGTTCTGCCTGCTGGTTAAATGCTCCAGGGATCGATGACATGATGACTTGCCTGAGCTCATCAGCTCAGAGGTGAACTGTTGGAGGCTGCAGAGTTCTGCAGACAGATCTCACCCTCCACAGAGTCTCAACCTCTCCCAGACAGGCGAGAGGAAATAGATCCATCAATCACCTCTTAATGCCCTGAACCTGATGAGAGCACACTGTGCAGACATCGAGCTGGGATGTAACAGTTTCTTCATGTGTCCTCACGGCAGGTCAGGCCACGCTCCTGATGTCAATTGCTGTTTGAAGCTGTGCTGTGAGCTTTTAGGAAAAGCTCATTTAAAGCTGAAGTCCAGAGGAAGGTGATTCATCTTCATGCTGAGCCACTGGAGAGAAACTGCAGCTGCACAGTCCAGAAAACTGTGAAGTGGTCAGAGCTTCTCCTGCAGAAGAACAAGAAGGACGATGCTCAAACACACTCCAGCTCATCTGCCTCACCTTGTCTCCAACAACTAAGTACTAAATAACTTTCACAGTTGGATTCCAGAGACGAGGACGTCACAAACCTTCCAGACCTTCCACCAATCAGAGGAAAGCAGGCGTTTAAGGAGGCTTGAGTCATTGACCTGAGCACAATAGGTTTTAATTTACAGTTTAATTATTAATGTTTCAAATCCTGTTTGAATGAGGATAATATTGAGATTGAAATGATTCTGTTGGATCATCCAGCTGTGTGATACAATTCTTTAATCAATGAATGAACATGTTCCACATGTTGAAGGTTAAAAAGAGGACGTGAAGGTTCAGAGCTGAGCAGGTGAAAGTGTCTCTGATGGTCTCTCTCCACCTCAGTGGACAGACTGCTTTCAGAGTGAACCCCCCCGCTGGCTACTGCCAGCCTCCCTGTCAGAATCAGACTTGCTGAGTGTCACATGACTTCACACTGGACGAGCTTCAACAAACCCAGCGTGATGGAATCACACATGTTTAAAACATGTTGGCTGAGAGTCCAGACTCCAGCAGGAGAGAAAACAGAAGCACCTGTGGTGTGTGAGCTTATTAACTGACTTATTCATGTTCTCAGTTTCATTACAATGTAAGTTTTATTAAATGTATCTGAACAGTTCGTAATTTAAAGTGATTTAAGTTCCTCAGAGCAGCTGCATCCAACAAAAGCTGCTTCAGACATTAACTGAAGTCCTGACGTGTCCCTGATATGTCCCTGACGTGTTCCTGACGTGTCCCTGACGTGTTCCTGACGTGTCCCTTACGTGTCTCTGACGTGTTCCTGACGTGTCCCTGACGTGTCCCTGACGTGTTCCTGATTTAGAATCTGTTTTCCTAACTTTCCGTTTTGAATTGAAAAGGTGGGCATCCTCTGAGAGGACACAGAGAGACGAGGGGTCAAAGGGCAGCTCGTCCCTCACAGGAGAATGAAAACAAGGCAGAGATAGATTGCTGCTGGCCGGAGGTGAGACACCAGCCGTCCCCCCCCCCCCCCCCTTCACCACGGCACCACCAACAGATCCCTCATCCTCATGCACGCTGGTCCAACATCAGATCCAGAGGACGTACGTGTGACGTGTTCCTGAGAGAAGACAACCGAGCCCTGGTAGAAGCCCGACGTGCTCATGAGACATTTATCTGCACGGCTTCACCACGTGCTCCAGGAATCATCCAGTAAATCATGGACCTTATTAAAAAAGAGCGTGCTGTTCGATTTCCAGTTGCCATGAAGCAGTGAGGTGATGTGCTGTCAGAAAGTTCAGGAGCTGAAGGGCCTGAGTCTGGATACGTGTCAGACCTGTGTGTGTGTTCAACCGTCCACAGCTGCATGTGGAACGAGCTGCTGTGACAGTTCACTGCAGTTTGTTGTCGTATACATTTTGTAGACATTTCAAATTCAGACTCAAATCGAGAATATGCTGCAGCACAGTAATTAATAGGTCGTGATTATATTTCCATCGTCCCTGAACGTGACAGATGAAGACGTCTCTTCAAGCGAAGACGTTAAAGCTTCATGACTCAGATAAATATAATTTACTATCGTTTCCACCTCTGCTGACAAACACTGATTAACATCTGGATCCTCAGCATCAGCTGGTCTGAGGTCAGTCGACGGTTCGAGGGAATTAAGAGACCAGCGACCAATTACTGCCGGAGAGTGATTGACAGGCGGCTCAGACGGGAAGTCGATGTTATTAATAACATCACAGTGAGAATAATGAGCCCGAGCAGCAGCACCTCCCCCCCCCTCCACCTTTCATATGTGCCTCTGTGTGGAGTCAGCTCTGTGGGGGTGTGACCGACCTCCTGGTCAACAGGCTGCTCTCATGATGGAGTGCACATACATGTCCATGTGTGGGTGGAGGGCGGAGACATTTCATCTCCACCGTTATCTCCAAGGTCTATCGACTGCTCTTAAGGTCGAGCAGCATCAGGTAACAGTAACAGTTAACTCTGCTGATCAATGGCTCCGGGAGCTGGGGGCTGGGAGCTGGGGGCCGAGAGCTGGGGGGCCGGGGGTCGGGATGTTCACACTGGATAGAAAACACCGTTGGGTTTTCCTTGTGTTTCTTTTCTTCCACTGACCTGAGACCTGGATCTCCTGGAACAAACCGATTCCTCCTCCTGCTAATTCAGGAAACTAAATCCGTGGGAAGTCTAGAATCTACTCACACATCAAGTCTTCAAGAGAGAGCAGCGAAAACCAAGTGTTCCACACAAAGGCTGAGAAGAGGAGGGGAGGAAATGGAAAGTCTCATGATGATTAGAATGTGAAAATGTAATTCTTCCTAAACAAAGCTCCAGACCTGAAGTCTAATCATCTTCCTCACATCCATGTCTCTGCTGTGTTAGAATCAGGTGATTCCCTTCTCACAGAGGAACTGAACGTCTCTCTAAAGGTCTGACTCCTCCTCAGACCATCTGTCCCGGTCAGATGTTTCCTCCAACTGCTGCTCTGAAGTTTCCATCAGACACCGCCCACTCACTTTAAGGAGAAATCTCCACCGAGCAAGTTAAACTGTTGGAGCCGACTACCGAGGATCTACTTTCTCGTTCTGGCCCCGTTCAGCAGTTAACCGGTTAAAAAACAGTTTCCCTGTTAATAACTGGCACACTTAGAGACGACAGAAGGTTTTCCAGTAAGAATACTCTTCAATCTATAAATACCAACAGTAAATGTCCGGGGGGGGGGGGGGGGGGGCGTTCTGGCCCCTGAATCCAATCGAGGCAGATTTGGTGGAATAATCTATATACTATGGTTTTGTGATGAAACTGCAGATTTACCGACAGGTCTCATCCTCCAGGTGACGTCAAGCTGGGTTGACACTTTCACTGAGTTTCACTGAAAGTTAAGGAAGCCTCCTCTATCCAGCTGCAGATCACAGACTGGAGACAATCACAGGTTCCAGTTGTTGGAAGCTTGTTTCCCTTCATGTCCCGTCACGAGTCAGAGGCGGTTTTCAGCCGACAGAGGTGACAGCTTATTTATTCAGAGGGGCTCTTTACAGGCTGGCCTCTGCAGCGCCACGCGCCTGAGCTGTGAATTCATAAATGGAAAATAGGCTTTAGCTGTCAACCCCCGGTGCCCAGAGGGAGTCGGGCAGTTAGCCCACTGCTCAGACCGTCCACTCTGTAGAGAAAAACAAGAGCTGAGCGTGTCGGCGGTAGAGATGGAGTCTGTTCCCTCTGAATCAGAGGAAGCCTCCTGGGAGCTTCATTAGAAAAACTGCAGCCTGGTTTAAGACTTTGTTTAAAGCAATCATGGAAGCAGGGAGCAGACTGGCTCCCACCGGGAAACAAGCTGCCACAGCCTCAGAGGGCGGCCATGTTGATCTCTACTCGTCACTCAGCAGCTGGAGACCAGATGTGATATTGAGGAACAAGACAAACAGAGCAAAGTGAACATGAAGCGAGACGGATGTTTGTCGTCTGGAAATAAAAACAGGGTCACGGCTCCAACGCAACAATCATCTGCTCCACTAATGTTTCATTTATGATGAATATAGAGCCGCTGCTCCTTCATCTCCAAAGAGGAGACATGAGGTGGTTCGGAGCATCTCTACTCAGGACTCCTCCTGGACGCCTTCCATCAGAGGTTGAACTCACTGGAGGGACGACATGTCCCATCAGACCTGGGATCAGCCAAGAGGAGCTCGGAAGAGAGATGCTCGGAGACCCCACTCAGCCGGCTCACCTCCCCCCCCCCCCACTCACTCACACTCTGTCTGAAAACAGATTTAAGATTTACTTTATATTGAAAAGCTAGAATGTCGAGGAAGTTTAAAGTAACTCTGAACACAGTTTGCACAGGAATGAAGAGGAATAAAGAATCAAAGAGATCTGTGTCCTGTGATGAAGGACGATCATGGAGAAATCTCTGAGGGATTCCTCTTCTCTTTGTTTCCAGGATTTCACAGAAGCTCGTCGGAGGGAATCCTTCAGCGCGTCTGATGGCGTCTGATCTCCTGATCAAAGACCTGAATCTGACCTCACGAGGATTTGTCACTACAGAGCCCACGAGTCCTGTCTGAACATCACAGTCCGACCTCCTCTGGAGACTCTGGACTCTGAGGAACGCTCACAGAACTTGTTTTCCTTTTTAATGATAATCGTTTCAAAAGGCAGGATCCTGTGTGTATAGAAGCTGAGCAGCAGGTGGGGGTGACTCGGTGGGAGAACAGCCAGCTGGGTGGATCTGAGTCTGAGATTCAAAAACAAACAACTGCTACCATGAAGGTTTGGCGACAATGAAGAAGAAACACACCAAGAGGAAGACGATGAAGAACAAACACACAAGGAGGAAGATGATGAAGAACAAACACACAAGGAGGAAGACGATGAAGAGCAAACACACAAGGAGGAAGACGATGAAGAACAAACACACAAGGAGGAAGATGAGTGAAGAAGAAACACACAAGGAGGAAGACGATGAAAAAGGCTGAAGAAAAGTGAAGCTCCAGGAAGAAGAAAGAGGAAGCCGAGGGAGGAGGAGGAGGATGGTGATGAAGAGGACCTGGCAGGATCAGAACTTCTCTGCTTCTTCTTCACTTCACTCTCCAAGGTTTAATTACTGCCCAGCATGTTATTGGCTGCTGTGCACACACGTCTCCACCTCCAGTGACCTCTCTTCTCTTTTCAAGGTTTAGAGCGACATGACTTTAAAAACGAGTGAATGACAGAAACTAATATTAAATCCTCACTGTGCAACTTTTTAACCTTAAAGTTAAAACCTGGAATCTTGCCCGATGTTCACACCAAACGTGACACAAACCATGAGAGTGTGTATCTGGGTGAATTCCAGCCACTGGTCAGTCTGAGCTGAGCCTCCTCTGATTGGTCAGAAGAGAGGGCTGCTCATTAGACCTGGATCCTCTTCACATTACGTTTCAGACAAATTTCATCCAGAAGAATGTTGTTATTATCAATGAGAAGACTGTAAAAAAAATAAACACCTGTGACACGACGATAAACACACACAAACACACACACACACACACACACACACACACACACACACACACACACAGTCGTGGGCAGCACAAAAGAAGCAGCACTGGCCACCGCCGTTGCTATGGCAACTGATTTGCAACGAGAGCTTACACACACACACACACACACACAGAAATACACACACAAACACACACACAAACCCACACACATCATGAACCATGAGTTTCCAGAGTGTGTTTCGTCTTTACTTCTGAATTGTTGTATTGTTTTCAGACGCTCCTGTGCTCCCCCTGCTGGCAGGCGGACGCCCTGCGCGCTGCAGAGACATCAGACTTAAACAACCATAATGTAAATTTAACAGAAAACAGAGATTAAAGAAATAAGGAGGCACTTTATCTTAGAGGGTTCCATCAGAAGAATAATCGTTAAAGAGACGGAAATCAATCTTTTACTGGACCTGCTCACGTCTCTGGTCCCGAGGACACGAGGAGACACTGGTTCCTCTCAGAAGGTGAGAAGGTGCCGACGCTCTGGATTCAGCGTCAGAGCAACAGCCCGACAGTAACTCTGCTAAGAGCAACACGTCAACACATGTCAGGACGTGTGCTGAGGATCTCCATCCTCTGGACTCAGCGGGGGGGGGGGGGGGTGATGTGGTCCAGGCTGAGCACCTCCCTGCTCAGTGATGTATGAGGAGCTGAACCTGCACGTTCTCCTCCTGCATCCAGAGGAGCTGCAGGTCCCCTGGAGACACCACGCAGCTCCAGTAACGCTGCAGTGGAGTTGTGTCCAATTAGAGCTGACTAACGGCCTCCTTAGACACGGAGCATCACCAACACTAATAACAGCCACTGTGACAGGAACATTACAGACATGATTTATATCCAACAATTATAATATCTGCGATGTGGGTGGAGAGGAAGTAAACAGTCCTGCACCACTGGGCAGGATGCAGAGCCATCCTCATGACACCAGAAGATGAATGGGGGGGGGGGGGGGGGGCATTATTAAAGCAATACAAAGCCTAAAACCACAATAAATATGATGATGAATAACAGCCCTTAAACGAGCCAGGAGTGTTAATGAGCGTTATTACAGCAGAGAAACCCCCCCCGCCCCCCCCGCCCCGTTAACCCTGGGTCTGCAACCAAGACACACCCCCCCCCCCCCCCCCGATCAGATCTGCACATCGTGTTTCTTTCATCCCGACTTCTGAGGGAAACGCCACGATCTTTATCACGTATGTGACAGGAAGTCCTCTGCCGATCAGTGACTGTCCTCTGGGGAAGAGTTTCACGTCAACACCAAAGTCTCATCTGACGTTTCATGCAAAAGGCCGACCGACCCTAGGACGACAATCTAGTCCACCTAGTCCACCTAGTCCACCTCGCTCATACTGTTTGATCCATCATCCTGTGAAACGCATCGCTCGTAAACCCCAGAACCAGATGAGATTGGGTTGAGCAGGGAGGAGGGTTCTGGGTCCATCCAGTCCTGAGAGGTCTTCAGGAACAAGGTCTTTTCAGGGAGAAGCTGTTCCACTCATCACGTCACTGAGGTGAAGGACACCAGTGACATCAACGTCTCGCTCTGTGAAGGATGATTTCACTTCGCACACAAGCAAAGAGAAAGATATATATATGAGTGTTCTTCTTTCAAGATGAGATGAGCAGATTGTCCAGAGGAAGTAGAACTGTAACGTGGTAATGAGACGATGGACAGTGAGTTCTCTGAGTCCATCAGGACGTTTCATCACTGCTTCTGACCTCAGACCAGCTCAGACAGTTCTTCAGGTTCTTTCCGTCTTCGCTCGATTTCATTCTTTTTTTAATCGTGGTTGAAGAGAAGTTTCAGCAAAACCCGCCTTGTGGATTCTTTCTTTCCAGAATATATAACTTGACCTCTGCAGTAAAACGCACAGACACTTACAGTAGGTGGAGGTTTCTGTATCTGGCCAGTAAACCCAGAGAAGAAGAAAATGCTAACGATAGCACAAGCTAACCCACACGGACAGGAAATCCTCAACAGACCGGACGTCTTATTTCTGTTCATCTCACGAGTTAAACTTCAGAAAAGCAGTGATCAATTATTCTTTCTTAATATCACAACTAATCTTTCACCACATTACAAATTCTAAGCTGATGAGTGACCACATGACCACAGGGGCTATCTGCCTTCTCTCTGATAATGATCTGTTGGTGGCTTCCAGTGTATTTCATGTGATCTCAGGTTCCTCTCCAGACGCCTCCTGCGGTAATATCCCAACATGGCTAATGGTTTGTTTTACCAGCACACGAGTTCTGATTCATGTCTGCTAACGAGCACCAGATCCTGGCAATAAATCCAGGGATAATTATGTAATGGGACATGATTAGCGAGTAATGCACCGCCGCTGCCCTCCTTCCACAGCCGGGACATCACCAGGAAGATTAAGACTGAACGTTTACAAATACTAAATGAAAAGCTTCTCTCCGGAGTAACAGTATGATTTAAAGTGTTCGGGTGGAGGAGCGACTGAGGAGAGAGACTCAGGTTTAACATCAGCAGACATAAGATGAAATCATATCATATTTTCTTTGGACTTTATGTCAAAAAACAAACAGTTTGAAGGCTCGTCGGCTATTAAACAACAGAAGAAGAGAATAACCACAAGTCAAATTGAGCTGTGGCTGCACATGAGGAGAGGAGACAGTTTTCACAAGTTACTACAGAAACACTGAATTACTTCAAAAATGTTCTTTTTAAATGTGGTAAATCTGGTTTTTATCAGCTCTGATATCGGTTCCGAAGTTTATGTTCTAATTGGTTTTATTATTAATTTATTTTCCTCAGTGGCCTCATCAGAGACATGCTGCTCTGCCCTTTGAGCAGATGAAACAGGGAGCACCGGGGGGGATTTGAACTCAGGTCATGTGAAGGAAGATGATCTCTTTGAACAGTAATTAAACTCCCTGACATTTACAGACAGACAAGTGTCAGGGAAACAGGTTCAGGCTGGGAACTTTGTCTGGTTGCTTTCCATGTGCCGCCCTGATAACCTGCCACCGGGCTCCAGGGAGGAATCTGCTCTGAAGCCTCGGTTCATCCGTCTCACCTGCACACGCAGACGAGGACTGGGAATAGAGAAGCTGCCCAGTATCAAATGTGGAACTGGCCGAACGCAGGAATACTCCATCTACTCATCAGCCTGCCAGTTACATGAGAGGGTTTCTAGGAAGACGCTCACATCAGGTACCGGTCGCGTTTAAATCTGAAGTTACATCGATGGAAAGGGAGGAAACAAAAGGAGCTGGTTATTTCCTGGTGTCCCGGCTGAGACCAGCTGATCAAACACACTCCAGCTGCTCACACGTCCGAGCAACTGAACCGGAAATAAACCTATTAACACAACGATTTGCTGGGTGACGTTTATCTGAGGATGTAGAAGAACAAGAGTCTGAACGTTTAACATACCAACGTATAAACCCTGCACTTCCTTTAGACCTCAACAACACACAAGGGGGAAGCTGATGAGATGAACAGTCCCAGAGACACACAGACAGACAGACAGACAGACAGACAGACAGACAGACACAGACACACACACACACACACACACACACACACACACACACACACACACACACACACACACACACACACACACACACACACACACACACACACACACACACACACACACACACACACACACAGTCCCCCGCTCTTTCCAGCACTCATCTCCCCGGTGAATAGGGCGATTTATCTGTAGTTTAATGTTGTGGCCTTGTGTTCCCTCTGTGTGGGTGGTGTGTGTCTGGTCTGTGTGTGTGTGTGTGTGTGTGTGTGTGTGTGTGTGTGTGTGTGTGTGTGTGTGTGTGTGTGTGTGTGTGTGTAGGGGCTTTGAATTAAAGCCTCTAGCTGCTCTGTGTGTCCTCTACGTGGCTCCATCCTTCATCAGTGGTGCAAAGCCCGGACACGGAGGATCGTAGATATTTGGGGAGATAAATCACTCCCCCCCCCCCCCCGGTCTGTGGGCGCTCACGGTGGCCTGTTACCATGACAACCGCTCTGTTACAACCTGAACCTTGTGCTAATAAACATTTCATGTCACATTGCACTTTGATCTCACGGCGCACGTGCATCTTTAATATCAAATTTGTCCTTTGTTCTTTTTGTCATGTTGATATTATGGTTTGAAAACCTTTCACATCTCCCTGTTCTTTTCATGCACTTATTCATTTGTTCTTTCTTTTCCTACAGCCAGATGTTCACAAAGCACAAAAAAAACATTCACATCTGGAATTAGTCTGCAATGTTAACAGATATAATCATCATTCACTCCAGGGTCAAATAACTGCAATAGACAGAGAATTGTGTCGGGACTCGAAACGCAGCAGCAGGTTGTCGGGTCCGAATCCAGGCGAGGGGCGGAGCCTGTAGAGCAGCAGGGGCGGAGCCTGTAGAGCAGCAGGAGGCGGACCTGACGTATAAACTCTGCTGTGGAAAGATCAGTGTTGTTGTTTACAGCTCCTCCACACCGGCGTCGGCCCTCATCAGCAGAAGATCTGGAATCTCCTCGTGTTTCCAAGTGGACGTCTTCATCTTCTACGTGTCCGGCTCCTCTTCTTCATCCTGAGATGTTTGTGTTCTTCCAGTTTCACGTCACGTGTTAGAAACCTCATCAACACGTCCACTCTGACATTTCATGATATATGATATAATAAATATAGATTGAGAAAGATATCAAGAGAAATAGAATGAAACAGATTCTGAAGTGAGTCTTCAGCAGAAACCAATGAGCCACAGACGGATGAGGGAAGTGACAGGTTGTTGGTTCTGGTCTCTTCTCGTGTTGTGCAGCAGGTTGTGTTGCTGCCTGTGGGCTCAACAAGCAGCAGGGGGTCTAATACCATCTGCTTGTGCTCAGCTCAGGTTCCTTTATCCACAACACCTCCTCCTCTTCTCTGTGGGTTCTGATCAGAAACCTAAACCATCTTTCTCTTTGATCCGCTCCCGTCTCCTGGTCTTTGTCTTGTTTAATTAAAACTGGGACACGACACAGCGACAAAAAAGTGGAGCTGCAGTTTATAACGTGACATCTCTTCCTGACTGAGCTTGTTTCTAGTGGAGCACTGAACATAATCAACTCTCTGTGTGCGGGCGGCGGCCGCCTCAGAGATGGATGAGGTCACGTGAGGAAACATCTCCACCTGCCTCCTCCTCGGTTTCCTCTCAGACAGGTTCCTCGCCTCCACCTCCATATCCTGTCATCTGCTCGGGGATTCTCCTCAGCCGATAAGAAAGGTCACGCTGCTGTGAGTCCTGACCAGGAAATGTAGATAAGACAATGTCAGCGCCACCGAGGACTCAACCCCCCCGTCACCCATTGGTTCCCCTGCTGATGGAGTTTGACACTTTGTCCCCCACCTTCTTGGTCTGTTGAAACTAGAGGTTGGAGGAGCAGGGGGGTGGAGCTGAAGCCTTGTTTGTCCTGAGGACACCACGGCCTTGGAGAGGACGGACGAGGAGGACGGAGGCGTCAGTTCTCCACTCATCCAGAAAACCATCTTTTCAACACATCGATCTCTCAGGTTCTCAAAACGTCTCCTCTTCACCAGATGAAGTGAGAATCTCTTCAGAGAAGTCACCTGCTCGTCCAGACTTCACCTCAAAGCCTCAACACTCCAGCCCCGGTACACCAGACTGTACTGAGAGCCCGAGGACACAGCTAAACCCCCGACCTGAGCCCATTGGCCGGTGGCTTCACAGGACAGATTGAGATCAGACTTCTCTTTGCAGCCAGTGGTGTCGCCCCCTGTTGGTCAGTCAAGACGATACAGGTTCCCGGCATCAGCCAGAAGAAGTGATTCTTTTCTCTCCTGATGTGTGGACGTGACTCAGAGCCAAGACGCCCACACGGATCATTAGCATGTTGTATTTATGGAACACTGCACTTACATAATCTGCTCATGCCTCAGGTCAAACACAAGCCTCCTGTGAATAATGTCAACAGAACATCAGCCTTTAAATAAAGGTGAAAGAATTCATCCTTCAGACTCAAAGTTAAAACACAAACAGTGAAGTCATGTTAGAGGATTAAAGTGGAAGTTCATTTCTCTGCAGAGTTTTGCTCTGGATGCTTCTATGATCTGTAAACTCATATTTAACTCAAACCACTACTTATTGATTCTGTGAAATATTCTACAATTCCCACAAACTTGTTTTTTTTAACCAAATCTCACTTTGTTCTGTCTGATCTCTTTTTATCAACTGGACCAATAAAGCGAGGTGGACGTCCACACATAGAATTACATCACAGTTCATTTGTATGGAGGCAAACTCCTGTGTTTTCATATTTATACTCATTAGAAAATGATTCACAACATTAATCAGCTGATCATCTCGTGTTTTCAGATTAAAGCTCAGTGATGATTTCATAAAACAGCCTTTGAACTTGTTTTAGAACCTTGATGTCAACATCTTTGTGATTTCAGTCTCATTAACACTGAGTGTCGCAGTGGAGACTCTGTTCCTCCTGATGTGCTTCACCGTTCACGAGGCTTCAGGGAAACACTCGTTCTTCCATCCCAGAGTTTACTACTTCAATAACATCCCCAGGAAACTGGATCATGTGACACAAAGGAACTCAACAACTACACACGTCCCTGCAGCCGTCACTCGGACGCACTCGTGTTCATGAAGAAGAACGATATCTGTCTCGTTAATCTTCTCATTCTCAATATCGGCATCGACCCCGAAGATCCACATCTGGCTCCGATCTGAAGATTCCATCGTCTCAATGTGAAACATGAACCGACAGAGGAGTTCTGTTATTATTATTATTATTATTACAAAATAATGTGTGCTGAATCAGTCAAATCAATGTGTTTCTGTTGTGTTTGGTTCTTGGAGGTGATTTCTAGCATCAGGGTTCCTCAGTGTTTCTTCTCTGCTCTGAGCCGTGTGGACGTGATGATGGATCTGAAGCTCCAGGACGAAAACAACATAAGAAAAGAGAAAATCACTTCACCTCTAAACTCTCTCAGCCTGTAACTACTGCTGCCACTGGACAGTTTATGTGTCACTCGTGTAATTAAATCTTCAGATAGTTTCCCGCGGATCGATGGAAAGCACCGGAATAAAACACCGACCAGGAGCTGGAGGGCGTCTGTGTGACCGATGGCGTAGAGCAGCTGGTGACCGGTGGCGTCGCTCCAGAGCGTCTGACATCACAGCGACTCGGTGGCGTGACCTCGGTCTTCTCCATTCAGCAGGTTGAGCTCCTGTCATTAAGCCGCCAAGCAGCGCCCCCTCCTCCCTCTCCCTTCCTCCCTTCCCCCCTTCACCCCCTCCCGCCTGTCAATCCAGATCCAGCTCGCCGGAGGTAATGACGGCAATCAGCCACTAAAAGGAGCCTCTCAGCCACTGTCACAACCTGCAGCCGAGGACTCTGGGTAAAGTTGCTCCTCAGGTGGAGCTCCGAGAACTTTTCCACCGTCACACCATTTTTCCACAGACGGGAAATTGCCAAAAACTATTTTCATCATCTCTAAACAGCCGCTATGAGTCTGCTTCCTGTGCGGGGGGGGGCAGGTCGTTATGTGGCTGCTGGTGAGGTGTCAGGACGCGGCGGTGAGCGTTCCTGCGTCTGGTCGCAGCTCTAGCGGTGACAGGCCCCGGGCTCTGCGCTCGCCGGTGACTCCGTGTTGGCCTCATTAACGGGAGTGTTTTGCGTGGGGGGGTGGGGGGGGGGGGGGGGTGTACCAGCGTCACCTCTGTCAGGGTGTGTGGAGCTGAGCTGAGAACCGACTCGGTGCGTCCGCCTCCTTTCCGTCCGAGTCATCACAATGCACGTGAGGGGCTCTGTGTGCAGGCTGTGATGTGTGGGGGTTGGATCGTTATTCATAGAGCGGCGGCTGAGCGGCCTTCAGCTGCTGCTCCAGAGCTTCACGTTCAGCTGGGGCTCATGTTGAAGCATGCCGGAGCTCCCAGGCAAATTCTACTCTATTATTTAGCTGCTTGCCCCCCCGCTCCCTGCCCCACCGAACAGGCCTCTTGATTTGGAACCTTCTGTTACCGTTGATGGTCTTTTAATATTTATTTTTGGGCAAATAATCAGCAGCCGCAGCGTTTTACTGTAACCGTCACCAACTGTCTGTCCAGTTTCAGATCAGGTCAGATTCTGTTCAGTCGTCCGCTGGGAGAAGCTCGTGGACGTGATGATCCTCACGTCTGTTGGAACCACTGGAGTGGAGACTCCTGCTGTGCTTCCTTCTTCCAGTGTGTTGTAGACACTCCCAATTCCCACATGTTCTGGATCTTCTCCTGCAGCCTCCTGGTAACATGTGTGTAACATGTGTGTAACATGTCAGAGTGAGTCCATGTGAGGAACCAGCAGGACAACCTTCATTCTATTTCTCTTGGTATCTTTCTCAATCTGTGTTTGTTACATCATATATCATGAAATGTCAGAGTGGACGTGTTGATGAGGTTTCTAACACGTGACGTGAAACCTGAAGAACACAAACATCTCAGGATGAAGAAGAGGAGCCGGACACGTAGAAGATGAAGACGTCCACTTGGAAACACGAGGAGATTCCAGATCTTCTGGTGATGAGGGCCGACTCCGGTGTGGACGAGCTGTAAATAACAACACTGATCTTTCCACAGAAGAGTTTATACGTCATGTCCCGCCTCCTGCTGCTCTACAGGCTCCGCCCCTGTTGCTCTACAGGCTCCACCCCTCGCCCGGCTGTTCCCATAACCAACCAAGTCCTGTTCAACCACTGAGCAACAGAGGAATGAAACTGTAAACACAACACATTATTGTTTGTGTATTTTTCACACATCCAGAAACGACCCGATCGATCACTTGGAGTCAAGTTTCTGGACGATGATGAATCTGAGCTGTTGTTTCTCTGGTTTCCACCCCCCCCCCCCCCCCCCCGAGGGGCCGATCGATGCTCAGCTGCTCCAGGCTCCACTTCACAGAGACGTGTGTCATGTGTCGACTGAACGTTAACAAAGGAAACTGAGCAGAGGATAAAGAGAGGGAGAGGAAGTCGAGCGGGCGGCTGTCATAGTAACAGTACAGTATCGGGGGGGCTCAGGCATCAAACCTTCTGAGGAATGAAAATCTCCAGGAGAACGGTGAGAGGGTTTATAAAAATCAAACAGCAACGTTAATTAACAGCTGTAAGACCAAAGATTTCAGAGAACAAATGAATAAAGAATTTAATTTAGTTCTGCAGGGAAACGTGTGACATCCACACGCTGCTGTGTTCTGCACCATCTGATTTCATTTAGAGCGTTTTGTGTGTTTCTCTCCTCTGATCTCTGATGAAGAGTAAACCTGTGTAACGAGTGAGAAGCGTCCTGAGCTGCATGTGACACTCGGCTGTGTCCACATGCAGGAAGTCAGCTGCTGCTTGTTAATACAACAATCACACACGTCCCTGCTGCTGCATCCAACACGACATCTTTACATGAAGCTTCCCTCTGCAGCACCAGCTCTCACTGACCTGAGGCCAGTCTGATGGACCAGGAACCCTTCTACAGTTTGGGATTCATTCTCACTGGAGACATTTAACGAGCAGCCATTCTGGAACCGAGAAGCAGAGTCACAAAGTTCTGACACATCTCAGGTTCTTTGTGGGATTTCATGGAAACAACCAATACAAATAAGACAGCTGAGCACATTCCTCTGTAAAGACTCAACTTGTGAAACCACATTTAAATTCACCAAATCCTTCACAGAAATATCTGATAAAACAAGATTGATCAATTATTCTCGGTGAAATCAACAAAAACGTTGAAAAACATTTTATCAGAGAAAGATAAGTTTGTTTCCTGGTCCGTCCTCAAACTGAGTCGACAGACAGGAAGTCAACACGGTCACATGGACACGACATTCTGAGATTAAAACAATCATCGGAATTAATCTTTCTGTTGCTTCTGTGTTTCTTTCTTGGTGACTTTATTTTGAAAGAGTCTGAATTTCAGTTAAACACACAAACGTCCGTCAGTCGATAAAGAAGAAGGTTCCTCCGGCTCTGGAGCTTCTGCCCCTGACGTTAAACCCCGTGTTGAGGGGGTGTGGTCTTCACTGAGGTCCTCAGAGGCCCCGGCTCACTGATGTGATGAAGAGGCCTCAGCTCACTGATGAAGAGCCCCCCCCTGTTCTCTCTCCTCTGAGCCGGGCAGTGGGAGTTAGGAGGGAATTCGCTGCTTAAACCATGAAATACGAGGCGCAGCCTGAGGCTCGTCCCCCCCCCCCGACAGACGCCCCCTCACAACAAAGCCCCCCACTCCCTCAGCAGCTCAGCCTTAAACATGACAAATGACAAAGGCACAGCAAGGGCAGCTCTGTGGTTACATCAGGACCCCGAGTGTCAGACGAGGAGTTGTCCTGCTAATCCTCCAGCGGACGCCAGGCGCCGGTCTCAGACAGCTGTGCATCCCCCCCCCCGACCTGGAGAAGTGTAATGCAGCGTCTGACTGGGACAACCCACAGTGTGAGAACTTCTGGCATCAAACATTCACGTCACGCCGCCGCCCGCAGAGCCGGCGTACGAGGAGTACGAATCCACGTGGAGCCGATCAGGACTCGTCATGTTGGACCTGGAAGCTTCTTTCTTCTCGTTCGACTCCACGTCCACGTCTCCGTGTGTTCTGTGCCAGTTCTGTCCATCATGTGGCCGCATCCAGACAACCGGGCTTCCTCTCTTCCTCTTCCTCTTCCTCTTCCTCCTTCTAAACACAGGCCAACCGGTCGTCGCTGTGTAAAACTTCGGAGGCTGAGCTCTCCAAAGCAGATGGATGAGGAGGAAGAGGAGGAAGAGGAGGAAGCACCTTTAACGCTGAAGAGCATCAGCTGTTCTGAGAGGACGTGGAGGTCGTAATGTTTCCCAGCAGAACGACGATGGCAGAATTCATTCACCTCTAAACTAACATCAATCAAATCCTCCAGTAAATCAGTCTGTGAACGAGTCTCACTGTTGTTTCTGGAGCGACAGCCGGTAATTGGTGACTCATCAAACGTTTGCGGGGGTGAATCCTCCTTTCATATGTGAAGAACTGATTCGTCTCTTCTTGGTTTGTGGAGACATGTTGTCGGTCATTGGTTCCAACAATATATTGTAAATAAAGAAAAGTGAAGCCAAAGCATCTCTATCGCCCCCTGGTGGCTGGCTGCATTAACCTCCTCCATGTTAGCGGATGGGAAATGGACCGAACTAAAAAAACTCAAAGTAGACGTGAAATAAATGTTTAAAGATGTTTCTGTCATTTCAGCTCGTTCTTATCTCTGAGGTTTGTTCACGTGTTTCTGATCAGTTTGGTTTGAATCAGCTGTTTGACGTGATGATTGACAGCTGACTCCTGATTGGTGGAGAGGGAATCAGGAAACATCTCTTCAGACTCTGAATCTTCTTTGGGAGGAAGTTTGAGGGAAACACTGTAAACTCTAAGCTCATAAGCTGATTGGAAAACGAGTGCCGCCTGGATGAACGAGCAAAGAGCTGAAATATTAACTCCTCTACACTCAAGGTTTATGTCGTCTTAATTTGTCATCATTACCTTGAAAATGAAACGCTGAGTCGTGATTTAATGGCGCGGTGTGATGCAGTATATTGTATTGCAGTAAATTTGCTGCCTCTATAAAAACCATGTATCGATTTAGCTGTAAAACGTCACTGAAAACCCCAGTTCTTGGTTATATAACTCAAAGATATAAAAAGAAAATCCTCTGTTAATTCTTCCTGATCGCCGCTGGTCAGACGGCGTGACGGCAAAATGAAAGTAAACATCAATCTGGAGGAATCGGTTATTATTAAGAGTTTAGGAGCAGGGTTCTTGTTGAGTCTTCAGAGGGTTTAATCCCAGCGCTGACTTTAATGCTGCACCACCGATTAACAGAACCGTGTTAAAACAGTGGTGACACCTCGCCTGCTGGGAGCGGGGGCGTCCACAGGAAGCCTCCCAGCAGCAGAAGACTCAGTCTGGATCAAAGCTCGTGTACAACACGGGGTTAACGGGAGAACGAGCAGCTGTGGCTTCCAGCTCAGCTCCACACGTCCCAGTTAGAGCTGGTCACACGTTCTGATGCACTGATGCTGTCGGGTTGAATGTTTCCTCCAGTGAGGAGCAACAGGTCTCTGCTGCAGGAAGAAGCAGAACGAGGGTGAAGTCTGTGAACGACCTGAATCCAGGTCTTCACACATCAACTCCTCATTCTTCATCTTCTAAATAAATAACCTTCATGTGTAAATCGGGTTCAGACACGTTTCTAACTGTTTGAGGTGTACAGGATGAACTGGATCACAGAAATTATAACTATAATTGGTCAGCTCCTTGATCAGAAGATGAAATTCTTCTTGTTCCTGACGACTCGGACGGAACCGACGTTTTTCAAGAAGTGAGAGGAAACAAAATCCTCCTCAGTTCTCCACTTAATCTCCAACTGTGAATTTTAAACGCGTCTGACTCAATGTGCTCAGTTAGAAAAACACACAGACTTCAAAGAGCTTGAGTCACGATGGAGATGACAGATCACATGATGCACATCGAAGTGAGGGAGGAACCTCCTGCTTCAACCCTCGTCTCTGGAGAAGTGAAGCTAACGAGTCTCACACCAGAAACAGTTAGTGAGGGACTAGGAGAGCACGCAAGATCATTGCTGATCCTTCCCATCCCGCTCACCACCTGTTCCAGAGACTACCGTCCGGAAAAAGGTTCCGGGCCTTCAGGACTAAAACCTTGCGTCACCTGAACAGTTTTTTCCCCATGGCAGTGGGGCTCACAAACAAGCCCCCTGCATCACACGGACTCTGCTGACCCCCCCACCCCCCCACCCACCCTTGCACATAATTTATAACTCTATATTACTGGCAATATTACCAATCTCTGCACCTTAAAACCGCACGTAACTCTTTAACTGTATATACTGTTTTTTATATTGTTATATTGTTCGATATTGTGTTTTTTAATTTGTTGTTTGTAAAGTGCACCAACCACACCAAGGCAATTTCCTGTATGTGCAAATATACATGGCAATAAAAAGAATTCTGATTCTGATTCTGGTCCCGAGTGTAATCACAGCACTGACATGTGCATCACTGCTTTTTTTTTTTTTTCTAAATAAAACTAAATATCTCCTGTATAAAAACCCTCATTAAAGGTAAGTATCAGCAGCCTCTCAGCCCATCATCTACTGGAACAGCACCAGTAAGGAGCTAACGAGCAGCCTGAGGGAAACTGTGAACCTGAGAGTTTGTTGTGGAGCTTATTGTGTTCTTGTTATTCTGTCCCCCCCCCCCCCCCACACACACACACACACTCCACAACCAGACGCCTGCTTCACAGTGAGAGACAGAAGAAAGGCCATGAAATGAAAGGATGTGTGTATTTATGTCATATGAAAGGAAGCTGCTCCCTGATTGGTTGCTTCTCCTTCTGCCTCCACCTGCTGCCTCTAAGTGAGTCGCTTCAGCGTGACCTCATTATGTCAACCCACTGGCGGCGATGGGAGGGAGCTAAACGGATGCACGAGGAAACAGCACACGTGGAAGTAACTCCCTGTCGGGTGGGATGTTGGTGAGCAGCAGAGGAAGGAGACGAATCCCCGAAAGAGGAGAAACGTCCATGGAGGGCGGACCACGCCAACACATCCTGCTCCACTGCTCCCATCAGGAGGAGAGGAAACCAGTTTGTCTCCTTCAACAACCTATTATCTTTATAACTGATGATGGGAAACAGGTCCTATGTGATAGAAATAGAGAAAACTTTGAGCTGCTGGTGGAGTAGCAGGAAGACACTTAAGAGTTCATCCTCTGGGGACGATGCATATCTAGAACAAGTCACGTGACCATCAATCAATTGTCATCATCATTTATGTTTCTGATAATTACTGACATACGTGTTGACTCCTCAGTTCGTCTGTGACCTCTCCTCCTGTCCGACAGGCGACAGATGACCAACGTGTTTAAAACCAGCAGGTTTCATCAAGAGTAGAAACCTTTACAGAGCAAAGTTCATCTTTGATTTCCTGCGTCAGACTCTCCAGAGAGGAAAGTGTGTTTTCACAGGGCCCCTCCCACTGAGGCCACGATTGGTCGAGCTGCTGAACCAGTGGTTTTCCTCGTTGAGGCCGAGGCCTCTGTGGGACTATTTAATTAGAGAAGCTTTAATAACAATTCAAGGGAAATTAGTTCCAGCCCCGGCGTGAACTCCATGTGTAGTCTTATAGTTTAGGGATTCTCAGCCATTCTCTACTAACTGTGCTCTAACTCTCGTCTGTACTGAGAACCAACGTGTTCACTTAACACGACTCACAGCTTCTCATCACGTTTAAGATTCTGCTTCTTATTCCCACCTCACTGCTACGAGCTGGAACACGAAGGGAAATAGATTCTACATCCAAAGAGGTTTGAGAAAATAACACAAGTTCAACGACCACATGATGTGTTCAAACTTCAAGTGCAGCACACAAACAGATCTGAGGGAGAACGTCCTTCTCTCAGCTTCACTGTATCATACATACTCCATAATCAGAAGTCCACGATGAATCTTTGACAGTAAGACGTTGAGAGCTCTTCATCTCCTGCTCCACTGAACAGGCGTCTGACTTCCTGGACTCCTCACGACAGCAGAGGAGACCATGTGAGAAACAGACTGTTTGACTCGCAGCCTGATTAAAGTGAGTCTGATGTGTGAGTGTGTAGAAGGTCAGAGGTCAACTGTGGCAGCTCGATAGCTAACGTTAAAAATGCTGAATTGACCAATCACAACAAAGGGTCGGCCAGCTGACCAATCAGAGCAGACCGGGCTTCATCAGGAAGTCTTAAAGTGTTTAGGACCGAGGCTGAAGAAAAGAAACTGAAGATTTAAACAAAGTCACATCATTTAACAAACTGAGTCAAATATCTATTTCAATAAGAAGTCTGTTCTTCCAGCTAAATCAAATATAGCTCCATTACCCAGCATGCACTCTGCATCTTGACGCCTCAAACACAGGCCTCATGTATTTCAGGCCTCTCACTTCATCTCCTTGTTATTTCTACTCTGTCGTTTTCCTCCTCTTGTCATTTGCATCTGTTCTTCATCTGGTTCAGGCTGAGGCGGTTCAGAAGCCCTGAGGGTTCCTCCTGTTTCCTCACCTGCTCTTCATTGGCTCTCCTTTTTTTGTTCTTGGCTTCTCCCCAGTGTCTTCTAGCATTTGTGAAAAATCAACAAAAAAATAAATAACCACAAGTAAAGAAAAACAAGTAGAAACTAAACACATGGTTTTGGCGTCTGTCCTGATCCCTGGAGACGTTGTGGAGGAGGCGTGTGGGTTCCAGATAACAAGAAGAAAAACAAAGTGTCTGTGATGAACG
This sequence comes from Pleuronectes platessa, assembly GCF_947347685.1. Taxonomy (NCBI): domain Eukaryota; kingdom Metazoa; phylum Chordata; class Actinopteri; order Pleuronectiformes; family Pleuronectidae; genus Pleuronectes; species Pleuronectes platessa. The sequence goes on from NC_070632.1 coordinate 1,724,253, forward strand.
ACTCAAACTATTCAAATGAGGCGTCGCAGGAGTTTGATGCTTTCATGAATTCATATTTAAGATTCTCAGCTTCTGATTTAGTTTTCTAAACTTTAAGAACTGTGTCTGCTGTTAGAGGTCAGAGGTGAAACACGTGATCACAGCAGCCAATCGGTGACTTCCTCTCGTTACCTGGTTAATAATCAGGGAGTTAAATGATACAGAGGTTTAAATCGTTCACATCTGGCTGAGGCTCAACATCAGGATGATATTAGGACACTTGACTCGGCCGACGCTCCTGATGGAACTTAACGAGACAGATTCTCTGGTCAGAGTGAATCCTTGTATTAGTTCTGTACACGATGCATGTGAGGTTATATGTAGCTGTAAGAGTTAGGATTGTTCAAACCCAGCAGCTGTGTCATTTGTGTGTAAACGTTGTAAAAGCACTTTGGTGAGTGTTGTGTTTTTGCTTCCTGGTGTCACAGAGGTTCCTGTGGGTGTAGCTGCTAGCAGGGATGATACCATGTGTGTGAAACCCCAAAACACAGACGTTACCTGATGTGTATCCAGACATTGTGAAGCTACACAAACACATGATGTCACTGAGAAACAAAATCCTGTCCGACAGACGAGTTCCCGCTCAGAGATCAGCTGCTACTTAGTGAACTGAAGGGGAGGAGCTTCAGTCTCTGGTCGTGTTGCTTCAGTGGTTTTTGCCTTTTTGACAGAGGCTCTGTCACCAGACTGGTTTCGGTCCAGGACCTGTGGGTGAACTTTTCCTTCGGTGCCTCCTCAGGGAGAATCACACTTGTTAGTGCCTTGCTCGACTCACTGAGCAGAGAGTCAGTCCGAGCTAAAGATGGCAGCCGCCGTTACTGAGCTCTTTGACTCAAAGCAAACACCGATAGGAGGATGAGGGGCGGAGTTTTCAATGGACCGACCCCCCGCTGAGCCAACATGGCTGTCATCACGCCCTTCCATGTAAACATGACCCAAGCAGCAGCGGGGACTGTTCATCTCTGTGACGCCAATTCATAACCTGCAAGAAACATTTCCTCCCGTCCGAGAGAAGATGATGCTTCAGGAGTCAGTTCAGAGGAAAATTAATCTGTTCACAGCCGAACATGAAATCAATCAGGTTTGTTATGGTCTGTGCTGAGAGCGTGACAAACAGCTCAGCTCTCTAACTCGCCCACTCACACACACAGACACACAATCTGTCCCTCTACCGGCCCACACTGGAAACCAGAGGGGTTCTGTTAATAAGATATTACTCCATGGACTCTATTCCCTTGAACAATTTTCCATTAAAATGACTGCCAATTATAAGCAGGACTCAGCCACCCCCCCCCTGCAGCGCTGCAGTATCACATTTCAAATTTAAATCCGAGGCTCTATGCTTGGTGGATGATGGATGCAGCTTTATGGGGATTTGAACAGAATCCCTGCCAATGAGGAGCGTTGATACAGATCTGTTTCACGTGTGGACGACTCGGCTGCTTCGGGGAGAAAGAACCTCGTCCACCGGGCTGCAGGCTGAACAGGTGGCATTAAGATGGAAGACAAAAAGGGGGAGAGAGGGAGGAGGGCTGAGGAGCTGAAAAGGTCACGAGGTTGACAGGTTGAATCTAAATGCAGAGCTCAGATGAACTTTATAGAACCCGCGTCTCCACTGTTCTGTTTCAGCTCCACTGTCCAGCTGTGAGACGCTGCACTGCTGCACCTTCACCATCAGGAGCTCGTCTTCATCAGCCTGATGGTGAAGAGGTTGAATCAGGTTCGGAGCTGTTCTCCTGAGCCTCCAGGAGGGAACTCTCAAACATCTGAACCCCTCAACAACAGGTCCTTATGGAGGTCTGACACATGTCACTCAGATGAGACTCATCCTATCAAACACTCTGATCAAACACTTTTCTAGTCTTGATGACTCACAGCTCTTTACAGTACAGTTTTACATTCACCCATTCACACACACATTCATACAGAGCATCTATTAGCAGCACATGTGTTGTTCTATGAGGGACAAACAGGGTTCATCATCCTGCTGGGATCATAGGAAACGATGAGCAGGTCGTCCCAGAGGTCGACCAGAGGTCACCAGAGGTCACCAGACAACCTGTCCTCCTCACACTGTGTGTTCTCAGTGTTACTCACACGACGGAGACGATGTCCCCTCGTTGGACCTCGTAGTTCCTCACGCTCCAACGGTTCAGGAGGACGATGTCGCAGTCCAAGCCGCTGTCTGGGTTCAGGGACGGCTGAAAAACAAACACACACACACAGTTTCCATGAATCTGAACACATTCTCACACACATACACACACACACATTCCTCTCACTGCAAATATGAGGCCAAACACAGGAGGGACGAGCAGTGGTGACTCAGCGTAATAGAGCAGAAGAAACGGCCTGAATATAGTTTTGGTCAAAAGGTCGAGGACTTCCACCGACTCTCACGTGTTCCACTGTTAGTCTGGAAACATACAAACATACGAGATGAACAAGGACACGCGTGTGCAGCAGCTTCTCCGTCCACACGGAACAATTCAGCTGTTAAATTAGTTCAGGATGTCCCTTATTTATATTTGAACATTTAAGTCACACACACTTTAAACCAATAACAGTTATTGGTTTAAATGTCAACGTCCAATAGAAAAAGGATCCGTTCTGGAGTTTAGGAACCAGGATTGATTTAAAGTATTGATTTTGCTCTTTGGTCCAGACAAAGATTTAAAAATCATTCATGGTCCCAATTTTAATTCCCCTGATATATTTTGTGCATTTTGATTTAGAAAATGAGTTTCATGACTGGAGATTTCAAATCCATTTAGTTTAAGTTATTCAACTTTTAACTCGACTACATTCAGAGTAGAAGTTAAAGATAATGAAAATACATTTACTGGAGCTACAAATGAAAGTTTTGCCCTTTTATCCAAATGAAAGAAGTTTTACAAAGAGCTCTGCTGAACAAAAGCTGATCACATTATAAAAATTGATTTTCTAGATTTCACAGACGATGAAATATCTGCATTTAAAAAGTTTCCACACATTTTCAGAAGAAAGTAATCAGAAATCTGTTGGAGAAGGAAAAGTCTGCTGCTGATCAGCTGCTGTCGTTCTGTCGCTCAGCTGCTCCTCGACCTGAAGGTTGAGAATCACGTCCCTCATGGTCATTACAGCAGAGTCCTGGTATCAAGCCACTGACTTCCTCCCTGAACAGACAGAGGTTCTCCACTTCCTCCCATTGAACCAAACAGAAGCTAAATGACTCGGACACAGGCGCCACCATCTTGTTTTCTGGAGATAGTGTCAGCAGCGAGTTCATGGGGCTTGATGTCTCAATCACATCAGTCTCAGCTGTCAATCATGATGTCTCAGCTGTCAATCATGATGTCTCAGCCCATTGAGTCCACGTGTACGTGCATTTTTTGCTAACATGGAGGAGGCAGGGTTTATGTCCTATCCTACAGCCAGCCAACAGGGGGTGATCAAGATGCTTTGGCTTCACTTTTGGGAGCTGTCATGTCGTCCATCTTTATTTAGGGTGTTGGTGAGGACGTGGAGGTGCAGCTCCTCATCCGACTCTCTTTACCAAACAAGGAATGACTCTTGTTTGTCCGATTGAAATCCAGCTGCCCAGCTCCGACCCAGCTGGGGGGGGGGGGGGGCACATCAGTGAAGTGGAACTCCGACCCCATCACCGGATCACATGCATCGCTGCTTCTTGGCAACACGTAGAGAAAACAACCAGAGTGAAAAACCTGTGTCTCTCACAGAGCTCGATTACCATGTTCGTTAAAATCGTGACTGAAATGTAATGAGTGCATTTCTAGTTTAAACGTCTCCTGTGAGACTAAAGTACTGTAAAAACTACTCAGTTACATTTGTTCGAATATGTTTCACAGTAACACAGTAGAGATAACCGGTCACGGTTACTGGTCATGTATTCACATTCACAGTCAAACGGAATAAATGAAGATGTCTCATTGAGCTGTGAGTCATTTTCATAGACTGTAAATAAAGATGGACGCCATGACAGCTCCCGAGAGTGGAGCCAAAGCGTCTTGATTGCCCCCTGGTGGCTAACTGCAGTATGGGTCATAAACCTCGGCCTCCTCCGTCTTAGCTTATGTTCTGTCATCAAAGTATTTTTGAAAATATTTGAACTAAAATATGAAACTCAGCCGAGACAAGGATCATTATCTTGTGTTGTCGCGCCCGGGGTCAACGTGTCTTCAACTTTTAATACCTGCAGCAGAGACGGGGGGAGGAGCCTCTTCAGCCCGACTCCGTGTGGCAGTGAATCAAAGGAAAGAATAAAGTTCATATTCGTGTTGATGCTTTTAATAAGTTACGTGTAAACATCTCATCTAACAAACCTGTTTCCTGCTCAACAACCAGCAGCATTCGTTATAAGATTCGATCAAATGTTCTCACAGGTCGTCCTCGTGACCCCGGTGCACACGGTGAATACACAACACAAGCCGAAGAGCAACACTAAGGTTTTAATATTCATGCTCATTAAAAGTAGAGCCGAGTGTTTTATGCATAATGCAACATGTCAGGGATAACGAGCTGCATGACAGGAGACCAGCTCGGTCAGAACCCAACACACACTCATTCTGGTTCGTCCTCGTGTGCTTCTCAGAGGAGCAGGAGGTTTCTTATGGATGAGAATAGAGGAAGTTGTGTTGCCTGCAGCAGAGTTGTCTGTAACTACTGGTCAACACTTCTCAGCAGAAGATGATGTGTGTGGAGCGGGGGAGCAGGTGGGACACGGTTCATTAACCACCATCTGACCCCAGGACAGTGAGGATGCACCTGAGACAGAGGCCGATGCTCTGATTGGTCCAAACCACCTCTGGAGATGTTCAGAGACACAATGTGACCGTCCTGCACACGCGTGTTAATGTCGTTGTGTTGTCGAGCCACATACAACATGTGTGTAGATGGTTATCACATGTGACTGTTCCAAACCAGCAGGACCCAGCAGCCAGTAGTGGCTGAGCAATCACAACACAGCTGAGCAGCCGACCAATAAGAGCAGACTGGGTATCATCAGGGGGCGGGTCTTAAATAGCTAAAACCAAGTGTTTGAGACAGAGGCTGAAAAGAGGAGCTGCAGCGCTGGACAGTCAGTGATTCTGAACATTAGAGCATGAAATCATTTCTCATTTAATACCAGGTGTCAAAATCATCAGGTTCAAATCAGATGGATTCAAGAAGCGTTGGATCTGAGAAGATTCTCAGTGACACAGGTCCTGGAATCTGCAGATGTTCAACAGCACACGTGTACAATTGGGAAAAGTAGAAACACAAATTCAAGAAGTCCAGTTGTCTTTGAACACATGTGCATTTCCTTGAGATCAGAATCTTTTGCCACCAACTGATTGTTCTCAGTTTGTGTGTTTTTTTTTTGTGTAGCCGCACAGCAGCGACCTCTTCCAACCCAACAAGCATGATATGTGAAATATCTCAAAAGGACTTGAGCCGTGTTATGATTCCTGAGCTTCACCCGAGAGCATGGAGTCGAGTCCCTGTCGGAATCACAACCTTCTGGATCCAGCTCTCCACGCTCGGCTGCTCGTGAGAGATGAGAGTCAAAGAGTCAGTCGGACGTTCAGAGCTGAAATGATTGGAACCGTTGAACTGGCAAAGTATATACATTTGAAATCCTATCATGCTCAAGCTTTTTAGAATTGAAAAATGCTCAGAACAATAACTTATATTGATTCTAATAACTCAATAAAAGATTCGGCGTCAGAGCCGAGAGTGAGCCGAGCCTCAGGAAACCCTCCGGACATGTGACACAGAATGAAACATGAAGTAAAGACTCTGCAGGTACAAGGAGGCAAAGTCCAGCAGCTGCAGGAGGATGAAGACCATGACCAGAAGAGACAGAAGGTCAGAAGGTCAGAAGGTCAGAAGGTCGCAGGAAGTCACCAACTCCTTCCTGTTCGTTTCCATATACGTGTTCAGGAAGTGAGAGAAATCCAAACAATGAGGAATCTCAGGAGCCGTTCATCTCATTCACTTCACACAGGACCGATGCACTGAGCTCTGATTGGTGGAGGTGGACGTTGTGGTCGTGTCTCACCTGCATGGACGCCCCCTCCACTCGAGCCACGTAGGCCAATCGGTCCAGGACGGTGACGGTGACCGGAACAGCCACGAACAGGCCGCTGACGAATGCCCGCACGTAGCGCCACCGCGCCGTCGCCTGCTGGGCCATCACCTGGACCGGACACACAGGAAACCACAACATCAGACCCGCGAACACACACAGGGAAGTGAACACAATCAGGTTCGATTAGTTTGATTAAACTTTATCGATCCCTGTGGGGAGAGCAGAGAGTCAGAGGAGAGCACAGAGGAAGAAGATCACAGCGTGAAACCAGTGAAACACACGAAGAAGAATCAGACGAGCACTTCAGAGTAACACAATCACAACAACGACAAAGTAAAATGTTTCTAAAGGTAACTGGATTTGTTTTCTTCTTCTCTTTCAATTGATATTTCCTCTTTCATCGGGGTACTGACATTTATTTCAATATTCTGATTCAACCACAATGTTGAATCGCAAAATGTAAAAGATCCTCATCACTGCATTGGTGTTTGTTTAGGTGACACAACATTGATGACAAACCAACACACAATTATCAGCAAGAAAGACAAAAGCATATCCACTTAATTGATCTGACAGAGCAGCTTCATATTATCTTTAGGTTTATGATACGTGAACAATAAGTGTGATTAAAAATGTATTTACGGATAGAGATGGATTAAGCTTTTCCATTTCCTCCCACTGGTCGAGGTTGAATACATATATTATATACACACACCATCAATAATAGTCAAATGAATCATACTCTGTGAACGTAAATCTTAAATCTCATAAAGTATTTGTATCTTTGTTGTGACTGTACTGTAAAAACACATTTTGTGAAATGATAATAATAATCTATGCACAGAGAGAACTGTAACCTGGACAGCAGCCTCACATATCATCCTAACACACGATGGGACTTTATCACAACACGCAGGAACCTTCTGTCAACTCTGCAGATTTGACAATGAAAACACACAACTCCTGTTCCCCCCCGACGGTTTTTCATCCACTTTGCTTCTCACGCCGCGCGGCAGGAGGACCAGACAGGCGTGAAATGACCGAGCAGCAGCAGCAGCCATGCACCGCTGCCTCCAGCTCACAGCTACCAGCCTCGTCTGGATCCACACTGACCTCAGATCTGCTACAGCCATTACCTCCACATCTCAACACTTCAAATGAAACATCCTCAGAAGAGCAGAGCGGTCCCTCAACACACTCCTCCTCTGCAGGCGCCAAGTGACTGTGACTGCAGCAGGTCTCTGAGCTTCTCAACACACAACAGAGTCGATTAACTAGAGACAGGTTGGATTCTGAAACACATCAAATCCAGTTCAACATCTGACCTGATGTCAGTTCTTCAGCTGATTCCAGATGAAACAGGAGTTGAACCCGATGTAAGAGAGGCCGACATGTTGGAACCAGCTCAGATTAACTGGTTAGATGATGAAGTACTAATTCACTACAGATGAATTCAGCCTGAACAGATGACACTGGTATGATCAATAAATCAAATGTAACATCTTGATTTTCAGGTTTCATCAGAACAAATAAACACCAGACTGATGTGAGTCTGAACTGTGTGAAAGTGAAAGAGAACAGATCCTGGTGAGCTGTAGTGTTTATTTAAAGTACAACAGTGTGACACACACACACACACACACAGACACACACAGGTGTACAGTGTGGAGTGTGTCCCCGGCCTTGCTGAACGTTTCGTCCCATTAACCACTGGGATCTGCTTCTACTGGGCTCGGTGAGACATCACTTACCCACCATGTGCTGGAGGGAGGAAATCTATTGTACCGGAACAATCCGTCCTGACGTGAACACATTGCCATTACACTTCCACACAACTCCTCTCAGTGAACAAGTGTATCATCAGAGGAAGCTGGATGAGGAGCTCCCAGGTTTCCTCTCTCTCTCTCGGTGGTTCCTGCACCTCGCGGCACTCGGGTTCAAACCCCCGTGTTTCCTTCCTGTAGCTTCGTGTCGGCACATTTCAACCGTGTGGCTGACTCAGCAGGTTCCACATCAAAGTCCCTCTGAAAGGAAGAAGGACTTTCTGCTCCTGTTAAACGTCCAGATCAGAACACACTGCCCCTCCAAACTACACCTCATCACTTTTAATTAAAAACTCATTCTACACAGCACAGGGCTGTCTCAGAGTTTTACTGCTGTCAGGAGAAAACCTGCTTCCATGTCAACTCTTTGGGAATCAAACCGACAGCTTTTATCCACGTCCTGTTTTAAATGAATCTACACTTTGTTCATTCTACAAATCACAACAGCACTGAACATCTCACAGATATTTTCTGTTGAATTTGTGTTGAATATCAATGAGATGTTTGACGTTCCTGGTTAAACTGGTTCCGTTCATGTTGGTTCACTGTCCCAGGGTCTGCAGTGACTGTTTCTCTCCAGTTCACATCTTGTTTAGTCATGTTGAAGCTGATTCTATGAGCAACCAAAGAGTTATGCAGATTCAGGAATCGTTATTTCAGTTTGTTGGCGTCTGGCACGAGACGTCCTCGTCTTCCTTCTGGAGCCCACAGCGCTCAGACGGACTGGGATGCTCCCAGCTGGTGGGACGGCCTGAGACAAGCACCAGTTCTATCACTCAAGACTGTGGGCAGGGACTCAGAAGGGAACGTTAGACGCCATCAAAGCTTTAATAACTCCTTCACTTCCTAGCCCCGCCAAAACAAAAGCCTAAATGTGACTTTGTTCTTCCACAGGAAGAGGAAGAGAAACTCTCTCCTCTCGTCCAAACTCATCAATGAAAATAAATGATGTGGTCTCGATGGCAAACCTGAGGGAAAGAATGAAGGGAATAAGAAGGGGGGATAATGAAGGGATGAAAGATTCCTCAGCGTCCTGGTGTTCAGTGATGTGACCGACTCGCTGACGACTTCACTCCAGCACATTGAAGTGAGTTCGGTCTTTATCAACTCTGCAGGAAAAGCCTTCATATTGTCGACAGAGTGAGAAACGAGTGAATGCAGCTCATCTCTCTCTCAGCATCAGTATTCAAACCGAGGCTCGGTGAGCAGACGCAGCTCTGGAACAAGCTGTGGCATTGGACTAGACAGGTTATCATAAACAAACACTTATTGGAGGATATGAGACTGCAGCAGGAATAACAGCTCCAGCATCTACATGCACAAGCATGTAGCGGGGGGGGGGGGGGGGGGGGGGGCTCGGGAGGACGAGGCCTCCTTGTGTCTAAAGCAGCGATCAGTCAGGGATTCAACACAATCCACTAACCGTTTGCAATTTATTCAGATGAGCCCGATACAGGAGGTTTGAATATCTGTGGAGCGAGAGCCACACAGCAGACCCCAGGTCAGCACATCAGTCACTATCAAGCAGAGACATTTTGTGGTTGGTTTTTGCTCCGATTGCTAGAATTGAATTTCTGGGTCTCTGGGCCAGACTCCGTCTCAGCCGGTGACTAATGTTCGCGTTCCAAAGGTTTTCCAGAGCGATAAATCCACAGGGCAGGAAGCAGCACAGCAGCAGCTCAGTGATTACAGCCGGCCGCCGAGACATTCCCCCAAACCGGCTCCACTTCTGCCTCGGCAGCAGTCCTGGGATCTGCAGGGGCAGCACAGCCCGATAAAAGCCCTGACCCACAAATAAGTTTGATGGAAACTTGGGAGAGTGACGGATGGAAGCAGCTGCAGTCAAGTTACTGCTGCCAGTTGGAATGAAGGTAGAGTTCTGCTGCTAGAGGAGGTTTACGGAACATGGCAGTTCTCTAATCATTAAATTAATAGTCTTAGAATCTGAGAGTTTGTGCAGAACCAGACTCTCTTCAAGCAGCCGCCAGTTAGCGTAGCTTAGCATGAAGCAGGGGAACTGTTCACCTAAATGAAGGAACAAACCAGCACCCAGGAGCTCACTCATTAATACTCTAATAATATAATATGTTTTTGTAGTAAATACTAAAACTTAATCTGCTGCTTTACAGGGGGGGGGGGGGGGGGTTCCAGACTGATGCACCATTTCAACCAGACTCATTTTTAATTCAAACTAGGATCCAGCTGTTTTGGGAAATTACTTTTTAAACAATGAAACTATATATTTGTGAGTTGTTTTTAAAGATGTATGTTTTCAGTAGGAACCAGTGCTTCATTGAGGACGGGGGGCCGCCTGCAGACGGAGATCTGACGGCTCGACTGACGAGGTGGAGAGGAGCCGGGACACGGGAAGGCCCTCGTAGAAAAAATATACATGAAAGAACTGATGGTGTCCCCCTAGAGGCTGCAGCGTGTGTTACATCACACAGCTCAGAAAATATACAGATATTTAGATATTATTTGATCCTTAAGGACTTTGCACATCAGATTTATCGTATTTGTATTTGAATCTGTCATTCAGTAAAAATTGTCTGGAGAAGAGCAGAGAGGAGGACAGCAGCAAATCAAACCTGCTCTGAAAACTGACAGAACAGACTAAAGGGTCCGACTACAACTGACACAACATGAGGTTGATTTCATTTACTTATATCTGAGACAATTTTGTATGAAAAATCCTGACTTGGTTTGAAATTACCTTTAGTTTGAACTTGTTTGTCAAAGGTCAAAGGTCACTGTAAACATCTGGAATCAGAGCAGGGAGTTTTCTGATCGTGGTCTTGGACGGAGTCCGACATCAGCAGCCACAGAAAACCTCCTGGAGGAGTCTGGCCCTTGATCTGACTCAGTCTCAGGCACTTTGTCTGAAAGAAGTCATTTGCTGGATAATCTCTTTAACCTCATCACCCAATATTTATTCATCTCTAGGCCGCGCAGGGCGATGCCGGCCATGACCGAGCTCGCTCAGCCAAAAACTAAGATGATTACTGGACGGGTGTCAGAGTCGACTGTGAGCTGGGGGGGGGGGGGTTTGTCTCTCATGCAGAACATTAGACGTGTCTTTCTAGGCCACGGAAGCAGAGACAGGACAGAAGTCCCCGCTCACCTTGGAGGCCTGATGGGCCGTTTGGGCCCACAGTGATGATGTCATCAGCTCAGGGACAGACACCAGGCTGAGACATGTGGACAGTTCAGGTTCTACAAGTCAAACAGTCTCACTACATGTGGATGTGAGTATAAACCAATATGAGCTTTTAACAGACACACCATATCATTGTTCATCACTCAAACAGAATGGTATGGAACTTTGTGGTTATTGTAAAACACAACAAACCTAGGAGTGGCACTCCTGATTGGTCCAATCAATTTAATGTTTGTACATGTGGAAGCTTTTATTTTGCAGAATAAACTATGCAGAAAAGATGTGCATATAGAAATGAGTGTTGTGGAGGGTCCTGTAGCAGCATGTTGTTCTGCAGCCACTCAGGAGGAGGTGATCGGCAGAAACCAAACTAACAAACCTCAGCTTTCTCCCACCAGAGCAGGAACTGGAATCAGCCGAGGACACGTCAGCGAAGTGAGTCCACTGAGCAGAGACAGATCTGTCACCAGCCACCGAGGCTCAGAGAAACATCTACAGGAACCAGAGGAGGAGCTGCTTCACGGAGATGATATTTCTGATATGAGGTCAACAACAATTCCTTCCAGAGAACTGAAGCTGGAGGTGAGTCAGGATCTGAACACCAGAGAGCAGCACGACTCTCCAGCCCCATGACACACGGGTTCACACACTGCTACACACACACTGCTACACACACACTGCTACACACACTGCTACACACGGGTTCACACACTGCTACACACACACTGCTACACACACACTGCTACACAGGTTCACACACTGCAACACACTGCTACACACACTGCTACACACGGGTTCACACACTGCTACACACACACTGCTACACACACACTGCTACACAGGTTCACACACTGCAACACACTGCTACACACACTGCTACACACGGGTTCACACACTGCTACACACACACTGCTACACACACTGCTACACACGGGTTCACACACTGCTACACACACACTGCTACACACACACTGCTACACAGGTTCACACACTGCAACACACTGCTACACACAGGTTCACACACTGCAAGCACACTGCTACACACAGGTTCACACACTGCTACACAGGTTCACACACTGCAACACACAGGTTCACACACTGCTACACACACTGCTACACGGGTTCACACACTGCTACACAGGTTCACACCAGCCAACACACAGGTTTCACACCAGCCAACACACTGCAAACACACACTGCTACACAGGTTACCATACTGCAACAGTTTACAACAAAGTAAAACCTCTTTACTGCAACACAACAACACACCACAATTATCTTTCACTCGCTTGTTTACTCAGACGATCATAAAGTTCAGGAGATGATTTTAATGTCTTGTTTTCTTCTTTTGAACAGTTTAGAACCAAAACACATGAATTTCACATTAACAGAAAAAATATCTAAATCGTCACCTGACAAATAACTTCATAACAAAACCACTGTTCATTTAACACTGAGAAAACCACATTGATAAAGGTTTAACAGTTTTACAATAACAATAGTTATAATATTACAATAGTAATAACTTCGTACTATAACCAATATTTCAATCCTTATTGTGGTTATAAGATATAATATACTATTCCTCCTCCTCTGGTTCCATTTGATTCACATGTTTTACTTTGACATTAATTATTATAGCGACAAGCAGCGACTCAAACATGTCAGTCAGTAGTTGTCGGTAATTTGTGAGTTGATCAGCTGATCGATTCTTATTCGCTGATCACGTGTGATGAGACTCTGAGTAAATGTACCTGATT
>NC_070632.1:1737301-1882301 GCF_947347685.1 Pleuronectes platessa
TGAGAGTCGTCCTCCTGCTGACCTGAGCTCAGTCTTTAACTGTAAACACTCATCACAAGTTATTAGAACCTGAACAGTCTTTAAGTTAGAAGATGTACAAAGTGAGTCTGCTCTTTGTTTCCGTCTTAAATAAGACAATAAGAAATTTAAACAACCTCCGACCGTATTGTTACGAATCTTCAGATTTCACGTGGTTCACTTGTCAACTCTCCGACAGAAGAAATGAGGACGTAACAACTGAATCAATCTGTCCGTCGTGTTTCTAGCATCTGAGCTGGGAACAGAATCCACATCCCAGCACAATGGCTTTGATTTCTGTGGACACATCAAAGCCTGAACCAGATCCCAGCCCTTTTAATTTAGGCCGAACAGATGAAGATGAATAGAAGCAGATGTACGCTGGTCCACGGTGCCAACAAATTACACAACACAGCATTCATGAGCCCCATGCCTCAGAGGCTTCTCACAACCAGAGCTGTGAAGATATCTGAACGACATGAAACACACAAAAAATGAGTTAGAGTCAGAGAAATAGAGAAAACGATTTAAAATAAATAACACAGCAGAAGTTTTCTAATGATTGTCCCTTTGGTTCGACTGAGAGACGACAACTAAATATCTGCTCCTCACTTGTCTTCGTGTTCTGACTGAAGTGTGGAGTTACAAGTATGACAGCATTTTATTTATCATTAAAATAAGTGCTGTGAATGCACTGGAGCAGGTTTTCATCAGGCAGCCGGCTCGTCTACGTGTCAGCATCCAATCAGACTCAAGGAAAGCAGTCAGGTGACCTGGCCTCTGACTGCAGGCTGACGCAGTGCACGTCTCCTCCGGGTGATAACACAACAGGCTCCTGCTTTTTACACAGTTTAACTTTATAAAATAACTGTAGGTCGTGTAACGTTACCATCTGATAATATATAATAAAATCTTCTTTTTCCAAAGAACATGACGAACTTCACGTTAAATGTGTCGTGTTGGTTTCCCGTCAGAAAGAACAGAAACCTGCTTCTCAGTCAGAAAGGACCAGGACCAGTTGTGGTTCCTAACTCATTAAAGCCTGATGTCTACGTGTCGGTGGCCGGAATTTAAATTTTCTAATCTCTTTGTAATTTTCGGGCCCCTCTATGAGCCCCGGTTCAGGAGAATCCTAGAGACACCACTGGAGAAAGGGAGGAGCTTGACCGACATGGATTTTTGGGGGAGACACTAATATGAGGCTGTGGATGGAAAATATTTCAGCTGAACATCTCTGCTGATTATTAGTTCTGAAAGAGCTTTGCAGTGTTGACGTCCTTTCACACACACACACACACACACACACACACACACACACATACACAAGCACATACACAAACACAAGGATTCACCAGTGCTCTCACTCTCACTTACGCTTGCAGGAATGATCCCAGTCCGTGTTGGTGTGGGGCTCTGTGGTTGTGCGGAGGAGGCCCAGGGAGGTGGGGATCAATTTCTTGACTTGTTGCCTCAGTGTTACCACCAGCACCGCACTACACTGTGACTCATACACAACGTAATGTACACACAGGCCGGCGTGCACGCTGCAGCTCTGTGCACGGTGCATATACAACTCACACATTAAACCTGCTTCTCTCTCTCTGAGATCATTTGAGAGTCGTGCCCGAGCCCGAGCACATTACTTTAGACTTGCATCATATTGTTTTCACGCACAGACACACACACACACACACACACACACAGTTTCACAAACCTAATATCTCCTCACTTCTTGAGTCTTGTCTCAAGTTTCATAGAGAGTGGACCGACCCAATAATCCAATACACACACACACAAAGAGAGAGAAATGGACATGTCATGTACAGGGGATGATAAAAGAGCGTGTGTGTCTGTGTGTGTGTGTGTGTGTGTGTGTGTGTGTGTGTGTGTGTGTGTGTGTGTGTGTGTGTGTGTGTGTGTGTGTGTGTGTGTGTGTGTGTGTGTGTGTGTGTGTGTGTGTGTGTGTGTGTGTGTGTGTGTGTGTGTGTGTGTTGCTGGCCGTGTACAAGGCCTCAGGACCAAATTTGGAAAGTGGATCCACCGCAGTGGAGCAGGAGTCATTCTTTAACAAACATCTGCCAAACACAGCTGCTCAGCCAAGTCCAGTGTGTTTTTGTAGATGATGTCACACTGGGACCTTCGTGTCCTCATGGGACCTCTGTGTCCTCGTGGGACGTCCTGGAAGAGAAGCAGCCGCTCTTCAACTCGTCCTTGCGTCCTGGAAATTATACTGTATCTGTAATTAGGTGTGTTTAAAACTTCAGCTCAGACAAACACTCGACCTCTTTCCCGACCGTGTTTAAAAAGTCGAGCCATCGCCCACCAGTGAATTCAAACGCAGAGGAAGTTCTGACTTCTTCCAGGAAACATCCAGAGTGTTTCCTCGTGGCTCAGGCCGATCACATGGTATATCCTGAGTGACAGGGTGTTTCAGTCCCACAGCTGGTCACACTGTCCACACACTGTTTGCTCTCAGAGACTGAACAGCCGGGTGGGTCGGCCTGCTGCAGCCAAACACACGTTACAGTAAATCACGACCTGAAGGAACATCTGTGGATTAGTGAAGAGGAGGAGTGCTGGACAATGAGGAGTCTATTAATACATAATGATCTTGACTTGTAGGGAATGATTTGTTTCTCAGAGTCACTGGAACTGAAAGTGACTCAAGCGCACATAAAGATCAGAACTGTAATTGTAGGTGTTAAAGATTTGCCTCAGAGATTCTAGGTCATAAGTTAAAACGCTGTATGACAGGGAGACGGAGCTCAGAGACTCTGGAGTGAAATGCCTGAGGAAAGATTATTCATATTATTGCCATTATTATTCTGCACGTGTGTTTTCTGTTGTGTAACTCTTTGTATTGTAACCACTGGTTTTCTTGCTCTACAGCACTTTGTAATTTGTGTTAAATTATAATTATGATGCTGGATCATCTCTGAGCACACACACACACACAGACACACACACACACACACACAGTGCACAATCAGGGGGCGATCTGGGGTCCACTGTCTCACCCCTCAATGGTTGGTGATCAAACCACCGACCTCCTGCCCAGTGGACCATGTGACATGTGTCCTCTCCTCCTCTCTAGTGAAGTACATCCGCGAGGTGTCTCCGCTCTTCAAGAAGCCGTCCCTGGTGGCCGACCTGCCGTGGGACGGCGTCCGGACGCAGTCGCCCAGCTACAGCGGCAGCGAGGACTCGGGGTCGCCCAAGCACAGCGGCTCGTCCTCCTCCAAAGACAAGAAGGTCATCAGCCTGAGGATGTGCTTCATCAGCAGGAACCTCACCATGCCAGATCTGGAGAGCAGGTCTGAGACTCCTCCTTGTTTGTGTTGAGAGAAATAGCTGAGTATGTGGGAGCTAGGGTGTGGTTGTGTGTTTGTGTGTGTGTGTGTGGTCCTACCTCTGTTCATTTGATTGGAATGTTGCTTTGGGAGATAGTGAGCATTAAATCATTCTCTTTGAGGTTATTAATTAAATGAACAATATGAAAAGCAGTCACGTGCAACTGGAATAAAGTTAACAAAGTTTCTCCTCAGGCTCCTGGAGCTCCACTCCCCGGACGGCCAGCACACGGTGGTGCTGCGCTGCAAGGACGGCCCCTCCGCCTCCTCCTGGTTCACCGCCGTCCACACCAACATCGCCGCCCTGCTGCCACAGACCCTGGCTCACGTCAACGCCTACCTGGGGGCCTCGTCCTCCACCTCCACACACCCCCACCTCAAACACATTGGCTGGTTGGCCGAGCAGGTAACTTCAGCAGCATGTGACACAGTGTCGGGGATCGAACCGCTGACCCGCTGATCAGTGGACGTCTCGCTTTACCTCCTCAGCCCTGAATGAGGCTGAGGATTTCTACCATCTTATATTGAGTCATCGGTCCTGACAAGTTAGAGAAGAGTGGAGCATTTGTGAAACATGTTTATTCTCTGAGTCATAGAATGAGAAGAATTATGCTAAATGCTAAGAAGGAGCTAACTGAGCACGAACACTTGAAGCAGTGAACGAGAATCCAAACGTGAAACTAACTCAGCTCATGAATGAACACGCGTCTCATTTGTCTAATCTGTGTGACTAATCCTCTGAGTTGTCTTTGATGTGTCTCGGATGTGTCTCTGACGTGTCTCTGATTTGTCTCTGACGTGTCTCTGATGTGTCTTTGATGTGTCTCTGATGTGTCTCTGACGTGTCTCTGATTTGTCTCTGACGTGTCTCTGATGTGTCTTTGATGTGTCTTTGATGTGTCTTCGATGTGTCTCCGACGTGTCTCTTATGTGTCTCTTATGTGTCTCTTATGTGTCTTTGATGTGTCTTCGATGTGTCTCTGACGTGTCTCTGATGTGTCTTTGATTTGTCTCTGACGTGTCTCTGACGTGTCTCTGACATGTCTCTGACGTGTCTCTGATTTGTCTCTGACGTGTCTTTGATGTGTCTCTGATGTGTCTCTGACGTGTCTCCGATGTGTCTCTGACGTGTCTCTGATTTGTCTCTGACGTGTCTTTGATGTGTCTCTGATGTGTCTCTGACGTGTCTCCGATGTGTCTCTGACGTGTCTTTGATGTGTCTTTGATGTGTCTCTGACGTGTCTCCGATGTGTCTCTGACGTGTCTTTGATGTGTCTCTTACGTGTCTCTGACGTGTCTCTGATGTGTCTCTGACGTGTCTCTGACGTGTCTTTGATGTGTCTTTGATGTGTCTTTGATGTGTCTTCGATGTGTCTCTAATTTGTCTCTGCACACAAACAATAAAAAGAGACAGTATATTTTAGAAGTGTTTGAGGACGACTCACTAATGACGAGGAATAATTCTGAAGTATCAACACAGGACGAGACAACACAACATTACAGACACACACTGGTTTACTACTGGGACTGAACTGGTGCAGTGAGATGTGTTCACTGGGGGAGCAGCAGCTCAGGAGCTCCACTCTCACTCTGCTTCACTTCTACTTTGACAGATGAAGTTTTCATTTAACATATGGATGTGTGGCTCAGACAGGAAACACACACAGTGGGAGTTTCCGCTGCATTAAACTGTTTCCTGTGGAGCCCACCTGCGCGCACACACACACACACACACACACACACACACACACACACACACACACTCGCCCTGTTCTTACCACGATGCTGTCGTGACTTCAGGGTGTTTTTAGTTTTTTTTAACTAAACGTTGAAACATATCTTCTCCCTGATGAAACTGAGTCTTGAAGAAATCCCTCACATCTGTTATTGTATTTAAACTCTCAGTTAATTATGATATTTAATGTCTCATTGCTGTTTTCTATTTACTCAGTTTTTCTTGTGTATTTCTTCTTTCTTGGTCGACTGTGGTTGTTATAAACATGATAAACAGATCAGACTTTGACATGCAGCATCTCTAGAAGGCTCTTGGATGCGGGGGGGGGGGGGGTCTGGGACCCGGGTGTGTGACCTCCTGACTCTGCTCCTCAGGTGCAGCTGGAGGGCGGCCGGCAGCAGTACCGCCCCCTGGTGATGGCTCTGACGGAGAAGGACATCCTGCTGTTTGAGTCGGTGCCGTGGAACAGAGAGTGTTGGTCCATGCCTCTGCTCACACACCCACTGCTAGCCACCAGGTGAAGACACAGACCAGTTCTATCTGTTCATGTGGAAACGCTTCAGGATTGTTTACTTCTCACCCACATATCTGGAGTTTAACAGTTTCTAAGTTTAAAAAGAAAGTGGAACCAAAGTTAGGAAGAGGTTTTGTGACAAATGAAACTCGGGGGACTTCAGCAGGGAACAAACAAAGACCAGTTCCTCCTGTTCAGTCAAAAAGGACCTGAGCTAATTCTTCCTCATTTCCTTTTACATTAACCAAGTTTCTTTTTGCCACGAGTGCAGTGATCTAGATAGATAGATAGATCTACCTATAAACAGCATCAACTTCTTAATTTAAACTTATGAAACACATAATCATTTATTAAACGTGGTCGTGGTCGAAGAGAAGCTCCGTACGTGGAGAAGAGGTCGGATTCAGTCTTTGGACTGATCCACAAACAGTTTGAGGAACATCAACATGTCGTCCATCAGGGACGATGGAAAGTGAAATCCTGAAAGAGAACTGAGCTCCTGAATGTTCATGTCTCTCTCTCTCTCTGTCTCTCTCTGTCTCTCTCTCTCTCTCTCTCTGTCTCTCTCTCTCTCTCTCTCTCTCTGTCTCTCTCTCTCTCTCTCTCTCTCTCTCTCTCTCTCTCTCTCTCTCTCTCCTCAGACTGGTCCACTCGGGCAGTGCCCGGGAGTCCCCCGCCCCGGGGGCCGACCTGGTGTTCGCCACCCGGACGGGGACGGGCCGGGGCATCGAGTCACACCTCTTCCGGGTGGAGACCCACTGGGATCTGTCCTCGTGGACGAGGGCGCTCGTCCAGGGAGCGCACGCCGCCGCCGAGCTCATCAAAGAGGTCTCTATCGGTGAGTGCCCCCCCCCCCCTCCCCCCGATGACACAGAGGGCAGGTGGTGGGTCAACAGGACTCTGACAGGTCACAGCTCTACAACCAAGCAACAGTGCAAACTATGAGTTCTAGATCTTTAATGTCATTAAACAGTGTAAAAAGAATAAAATCTCCTGGATACAGAAGCGGCCATCTTGGGCCAATGATCGTTATCTCGATCTTTCTAGACACAAAGTCCGTCTACTGGTCAGAACATCCACCACAGGATTTGTCTTTTTTCTAGAGTAAACCATTGTTTACAAAGTAGATCCTGTAGATTTATTTTTCAATGATAGATTTACAGACAGACTTTTAAGTGAACAGGTCAGTAAACTGGGACTGGGACAGGAAGCTCCCGACAGAGCAGCTCTGTAGGAAAACCAGAGGAGAGAGTTTCCACTCAGAACAATCGTTGGCTGCTGCAGCGGCTCTGGAACTCTTCCCTCCTCCGTCCTGCAGACACACAAACACACAACGTTGTGTAGGAACAATCGGGCCGGTCGGGTCACAGTGAGGCACGTCTGCTTTCAGATCACATGACCTCACAGATAAAGTATCAGGTTCATTCAGATCCTCCAGAGTCACTTTGTCTGAGGAAGTTATTATTATTGTTCTCAATATCATAAGTCACAGACGTCTCCTGTCACTGGGTGGGATTCTGTTGATAAAGGAACTCACTGGAGGGACCACAGATCCCATCAGGCCTGGACACTCGTCCCCCCCCCCCCCCCCCCCATACCCACACCTGTTTGACTCCCCCTCTCGTTCCAGGCTGCACGTTGACCCGGCAGGACGTCCGGCTGACGCTGCACTACGAGAAGGGCTTCACCGTGACCAGGGAGCAGGTGGAGCCGTCGGGCGGCGCCGTGCTCTTCAGGTACCCCTACGAGAAGCTCAAGATGTCTGCTGACGATGGGATACGCAACCTCTACCTGGACTTCGGGGGTCCAGAGGGAGAAATGGTGAGTTACACCTGTGAGAAAGGTTTTTCTATAAACTGTCACATGACCAGAAACAAGGTTTAGTGTGAAACTGAGTCTTTAGGGTTTTGATTATTGATAAAGTGGCTGTTTGATCCACAGGTGACGACTTTAATTAAATAAACTGAGAAGCAAATAGATATGATATGATAAATATGATATTAACTCCTTTTTTTAATCTTGGTGGTGCTTGTCCCTGTTGCCCTTGCTCTCTTCCTGCCCCCCCCCCCTCCAGGTGTTTGACCTCCACTCGGGTCCGAAGCCCGTGGTGTTCGTCCTCCACTCCTTCCTGTCGGCCAAGCTCACCCGCATGGGCCTGCTGACGTGAGGCCACCAGCGACGTGGCTGAGAGGACGGGCCCAGGCAGAGCGGGGTGGGGGGGGGGGCCTGAGATGCCCCGGAGATGCTGATAAAGAAGGGAGGGAAGGGGGGGTGGGGGGGGGGTGTTAACGTCTTATATTTTCCACTTTCTCCATTCACGGCTGCAGTCTGGCCTGAGGTGGCGCTGCAGGGAAGGTTCAACCCGGGAGTTGCGTTGTTGATTGTCTCAAAAAATGTGCCTTCTCCTCCAGCTTCTCCTTGACCTCCTGCGAGAACAGTAGGCGGCACTTTGCTGCGAGTCAGTCACAACACACGGAGCTGCAGTATGACACGTCTCAGAGGACTCAGAGTCTCAACGTGATACGTGACACTTCCAGCAGAGCTCAGATATCCAGGACGTTTCCTTCAGAGCCTGAAAACACAGACGAGCTCAGATCGGTGGACGCTCCCTGGTTTCTACTCGATGCCTTTCATTCCTCGACAGCCTTCTAATGTGCTTTGGGCTCTTTTCAATGTGTTTCTGTGACGACGTGTGCGCGACGCTTTAGAGTCAGAGATTGTGTGTGTGTGTGTGTCTGTGTGTGTTGGCTTGATAGTGTGCCTGCTGTCTGACAGACTCACCTTTTAGCACATTATCTCAAACTACTGTTTAATCAGGATCGCCGCCTGTGCCTTTCCACACGTAGTCAGAGACGCTCGGATTCTCTTTTCCTTTTATTTCTCACAATCAGAGAATTTGAAGCTTTTTAAAAAATGCACGAGCTGTAGTTTCATAGTTAGAGTTTATACAACATGACGTATTACACATTATTGTGTCATCTGCATAAATCCCCCGATAGCTCGACCTCCTGACGTTGAATCACCTCCTCATCGTTCCTCTTTCCTTCAGCTTCCTCGTCTCTTCTCATCATTTAACAGTTCAACAGGTTTCAGTTCAAGGTGACAGAGGTACCTGGCTTTTTAATATTCTAAACGTTATCAGCCATTATCTTCCAAATACATATAAAGATCGTGAGAAACGGGCCGAAATGGAAACAAAAGAAAAACCAAACTTTAGCAGGAAATCCGTTCTGCTGCTGGGAGACAGGGTTCGCCAGAGAAAACAGATTCAGAGCTGTTGTCATATTCTTATTTCTGTTTACATCTCTGAAAGGAAAGCAGAAAACAGGTCAAACCTTCACAGAGGATAACTCAAAGTTCCCTTTTCTGAGATAAACCTGCTGCTTGAGTGTTATTATCATGAGAAATAATTCATTCCATTCTTTTATCTGCATCGAGGGACCAATTTGATAAATGAAGCTCTGAGATTTGATTCTATTTTAAATGCGAGTCTGACGAGTTGCGAATAGAAGTAAAGGAAGATAAGGAAAAGGATGAGGTGTAACACACAGATACATTATTTAAAATGTGAACGTTAATCATGAAAACGTTTTTGTGAGAGTAACAACAACAGTAACATTTACCATCATTCAAACTACTATTAAGATCTGATTGTAAGATGATGGGTTATGAGCCCACATGAACGTACAGTGAGATTCATGTTGATAAAACACAGCTACAGGAAAACTCTCCTGTCCTCAGATCAGAAACGTGTTACTCTGATGTTCTTATGATGGTTTTACAACTTATATATATTTGTATTAAAATGTGTTGCTTGTTTTGAAAGCACATGTGTAACCATGTAGTTCATAGAGCTTTATTCAGCTCCTCCAGCCGACAGTTAATCACTGGCTGCAGATTCACTTCTTATGAAACACACGTGCAGAAGGTTTGAGTTTTATTTGGCCTGAAATGAAGTTTTCTTACTGCAACAGTGAAGTGTTGTATTCCATCATCCGTCTTTACTTCACTTCTCATGTTAATCCGGTCTCTGACCCGCTGCTTGGATCTGATGGTCTGAAGTGAGTCAGACTTCTGGATCTCCAGGCCGTCCCCCTTTGAGCTCGATGCACTAATCAGTCGAAGCCCTTTTCTACGTGTGAATGTAAACCTCCTCCTCCCAGTGACTCTTTTGTATCCTCCTCCTCTGTGTCCCTGACCTGGTGGCTGTCCTGTCTATGCAACGCTTCAAAGAAGAGTTTTCTGAACCAAAGGTTAAAAACAATCTGTGGCAGCTTGCGTCCGACACAATCATTACACGGAAAAGTCACAATAGGATCAAATGCTGCTGCAACAACCTGTCATATGCAAAGTATTTTAGACTTTCCAAGTTACAGTATAACATGTATGATAGTGATGTAATAACCTCAAGTGTAAATATCCACCAATAAAACTGTATGAATTATAGTTGAGTCTGTTTATGTGGTTTGGAAATAATGAGGTCTTCATGTTTATTTAGCCGAATTCTATGTTGTGGGTTTGCAATTATTCCAACAACAACAACAACAACAACATGGCCACTAGATGACAGCAGCTGCAGAACCTACAAACCTCTCAACACAGGAAGTGCTTCACAATCAGAAGTACTCGACATATGTTCAAACCTAGAATTATAATAAATAAATATACTAATGCAGGATGAATAAAAACAACCAAATTAATTAAGGATAAGTAATAAAATAATACAATTTTAATTATGGAAAAATACTTAAATGTGTATGTTTATATATATATATGTGTGTGTTTAAAATGCGAAATTTGCAGCAGTGCTTAAAACATGTTATAGTTTAAATTTGGAATAAAAAAATACTATATTTAATCTATAAAGATGTTGATAAAATTAGATTGATCCATAATAGCTGAATAATTATGTGTTTATATGCTTGTCTATATAAACATGTAAATGTTTATTTATATATATAATGTGTTTAAAGTACAATATATATGTACACTGTGATCTAAATGGTGATTTAATTAGATTTATCTACTATAGTTTATTGAAAACATGTCCACTTTATTTTTTTTTACACTGTATTACATCGGGTCTCTTATTTTGGAAATACACAGCGGATGCTAGCTTGTTATTGTTTAGTCTCTTCAGAGCTGTCACTCTTTAGCTAAAAAAAAAACACAGAGTTGCTGGTTTGGCATTTTTCTAATGTTTATGGTTTGAACACGTTTAGCGGCTCTAACAGTCACATGATCAGGGTCACATGATCTTCACCCAGCCACTCACAGCCAGGGGTCCGAACACGAGTGATTCTACTGACGAGGCCACAGTTTATTTACAGTTTATTTACAGTAAATTACAGTTTCAGGCTCTTAAAGGAAAAGTTCAACACCATAGAAACAAAGACTGTAAACAAAGATGCTTTACTTCCTGTCACTATCCAGAAATGAAGTAAAAGTATTTCAGATCAGCAGATGTATCCTCAATACGTCTTGGGTCCATTCCCACCTGAACCTAGAGCTGCCCTCTGTGTTAGGATCACAGGGGACAGATGTTAACTCCAGGTGTGAACAGGGCCTTGTTGGACAGAAGCAGGTGAACTGATAAAACTCAGATGACCTACAGCTCCACGATGTCCCTGAACACATCCTCCACAAACAGAATAAATGACTTCAAGGACACTTTGACACGGGAGCTGGTCACTGACGATCAGATCAGACCTGAGATCTGCTCTTACTTCCAGTTTCCCTCATGAATCAACAGATCTGGTTCCCGATGAATGATTTTGAAAACTCTCCACGCAGATCCAGATCCAGGTCGAGTCCGAGCGACTTCCTGCTTCACAGACTGATCGTTTTGATGTTCAGGTCCAAACGAGAGGAGAACACATCGGCCTGTTTGTAAAGTCCAGTTTCCTTCAAGCACAGACATTGGCAGCTTTATGGATTTAAGAACTGATCCAGAAGCATTGAAGATATTTATATTGTTCTGATAAGCAGGTCACAGTTCTACTGATCACTTCAGTCCGGCTCTGATCTGTGTGAATGTTTTGAATCTGAATCGTCCTTGATCCACTGAAACGTCCTGAGGAGCAGATCCAGGTTCCTCGTGTGGCCGGAGGAACCACGTCATCATCATCCTCTTCATCCTCTTCATCCTCTTCATACTTTGCTGCGTTTGCTGTGGCTCTCTGCTCGAGGAGCCGCTCGTTTGTTGCGATGGTGCGGGAAGGTGGGCATCAGCTCCGGTTCACAGGCTGCAGAGAGAAACAGACGTTAAGCAGCAGCAGCAGCAGAGAGGAGACGAGCAACTGACCCAGAGACACGTCTGTGCCTTTATATATACACAGTCTATGGTCTGTACTCACGGAGAGGCTTCTCTTTGAAGTACGAACTCTCCAAACTGTCTGTGGCTGTCGCTCTGCATCAGGGACAAAACAGAAAGAATCAGACAGAGTTTTAACTAGTGTGTGTGTGTGTGTGTGTGTGTGTGTGTGTGTGTGTGTGTGTGTGTGTGTACCTGCGCTGTGGGTTGTACATGAAGAGCAGGTTGAGCAGTCTGTGTCCAGCCTCAGACAACCAGGTGAACTTATTCTTCAGGTTGTTGTACGGCTGCTTCCTCAGACTGTACTGACCCACGAGGGGCAGCTGAGAGAAACCCTGAGACAGAAACACACACACAGAGAGACACACAATCCTCTATCACCATCAAACATCACAGACAGAGAGAGTCACGTGGTCACAGCTGGATTCTCACCGGCCAGATGTTTTCATTGGGCGTTCCCAGCAGCTGGACGACCAGGTCCACCTGCTGGATCTCAGAGGTTCCAGGCAGCAGAGGCTTGTGAGCCAGCAGCTCAGCCAGGATGCAGCCGACCGCCCTGCCACACACATCATGGACTCTTCATATCAACCGTTCATTCTCACAGAGAGAACATCGCTTTCAAAAATCAACAGATGCAGATTATAAAGTTTTTAGTTTTCCCTTAAAAGCATTTTCCCTCCTGGCTGCTGGACCTTTCTGTTAGAAATGCATAAAAACATGTTTGTGTGTGTTTATGTTTGTGTGTATGTATGTTTATGTGTGTGTATATTTGTGTGTGTGTATGTATGTGTGTATGTTTGTGTGTATGTTTGTGTGTATGTTTGTGTGTGTGTATGTATGTGTGTATGTACGTGTGTATGTATGTGTGTATGTATGTGTGTATGTTTGTGTGTGTATATGTTTGTGTGTGTGTATGTTTGTTGTGTATAAGTTTGTGTGTGTGTACGTTTGTGTGTGTATATGTTTGTGTATGTATGTTTGTGTGTGTATGTTTGTGTATGTGTGTATGTTTGTGTGTGTGTATGTTTGTGTGTGTGTGTATGTATGTATGTTTGTGTGTGTGTATGTATGTGTGTATGTATGTTTGTGTGTGTGTGTATGTTTGTGTGTGTGTGTATGTTTGTGTGTGTGTATGTTTGTGTCTATGTATGTATGTATGTATGTATGTATGTATGTATGTATGTTTGTGTGTGTGTATGTTTGTGTGTGTGTGTATGTTTGTGTGTGCGTGTGTTTGTGTGTGTGTATGTTTGTGTGTATGTTTGTATGTGTGTATGTTTGTGTGTATGTATGTTTGTGTGTTTGTATGTTTGTGTGTATGTATGTTTGTGTGTATGTATGTTTGTGTATGTATGTTTGTGTGTGTGTATGTATGTTTGTGTATGTATGTTTGTGTGTGTGTATGTAAGTTTGTGTGTATGTATGTTTGTGTGTATGTTTGTGTGTATGTATGTTTGTATGTTTGTATGTTTGTATGTTTGTGTGTATGTATGTTTGTGTGTATGTATGTTTGTGTATGTATGTTTGTGTGTGTGTATGTAAGTTTGTGTGTATGTATGTTTGTGTGTATGTTTGTGTATGTGTGTATGTATGTGTGTATGTTTGTGTGTGTATAGGTTTGTGTGTGTGTATGTTTGTGTGTGTATAAGTTTGTGTGTGTGTACGTTTGTGTGTGTATATGTTTGTGTATGTATGTTTGTGTGTGTATGTTTGTGTATGTGTGTATGTTTGTGTGTGTGTATGTTTGTGTGTGTGTGTATGTATGTATGTTTGTGTGTGTGTGTGTATGTATGTGTGTATGTATGTTTGTGTGTGTGTGTATGTTTGTGTGTGTGTGTATGTTTGTGTGTGTGTATGTTTGTGTCTATGTATGTATGTATGTATGTGTGTATGTTTGTGTGTGTGTATGTTTGTGTGTGTGTATGTTTGTGTGTGTGTATGTTTGTGTGTGTGTATGTTTGTGTGTGTGTATGTTTGTGTGTGTGTATGTTTGTGTGTGTGTATGTTTGTGTGTGTGTATGTTTGTGTGTGTGTATGTTTGTGTGTGTGTATGTTTGTGTGTGTGTATGTTTGTGTGTGTGTATGTTTGTGTGTGTGTATGTTTGTGTGTGTGTATGTTTGTGTGTGTGTATGTTTGTGTGTGTGTATGTTTGTGTGTGTGTATGTTTGTGTGTGTGTATGTTTGTGTGTCTGTATGTTTGTGTGTGTGTATGTTTGTGTGTGTGTATGTTTGTGTGTGTGTATGTTTGTGTGTGTGTATGTTTGTGTGTGTGTATGTTTGTGTGTGTGTATGTTTGTGTGTGTGTATGTTTGTGTGTGTGTATGTTTGTGTGTGTGTATGTTTGTGTGTGTGTATGTTTGTGTGTGTGTATGTTTGTGTGTGTGTGTGTTCGTGTGTGTGTGTGTTTGTGTGTGCGTGTGTTTGTGTGTGTGTATGTTTGTGTGTATGTTTGTATGTGTGTATGTTTGTGTGTATGTATGTTTGTGTGTTTGTATGTTTGTATGTTTGTGTGTATGTATGTTTGTGTGTATGTATGTTTGTGTATGTATGTTTGTGTGTGTGTATGTAAGTTTGTGTGTATGTATGTTTGTGTGTATGTTTGTGTGTATGTATGTTTGTGTGTTTGTATGTTTGTATGTTTGTATGTGTGTATGTTTGTGTGTATGTATGTTTGTGTGTTTGTATGTTTGTATGTTTGTGTGTATGTATGTTTGTGTGTATGTATGTTTGTGTGTATGTATGTTTGTGTATGTATGTTTGTGTGTGTGTATGTAAGTTTGTGTGTATGTATGTTTGTGTGTATGTTTGTGTGTATGTATGTTTGTGTGTTTGTATGTTTGTATGTTTGTATGTTTGTGTGTATGTATGTTTGTGTGTATGTATGTTTGTGTGTATGTATGTTTGTGTATGTATGTTTGTGTGTGTGTATGTAAGTTTGTGTGTATGTATGTTTGTGTGTATGTTTGTGTGTATGTATGTTTGTGTGTTTGTATGTTTGTGTGTATGTATGTTTGTATGTTTGTATGTTTGTATGTTTGTGTGTATGTATGTTTGTGTGTATGTATGTTTGTGTGTGTGTATGTTTGTGTGTATGTATGTTTGTGTGTATGTTTGTTACCATTAGACACTTACCACATGTCCAGAGCTGTAGTTTGGCTCTTGGTCCCTAGGAGGAGCTCTGGGCTTCTGTACCTGCAGACAGGTGACGGAGGAGGGAGAACATGTGACAAAGACCCGACCAGTCTGAGGTAATGGATCTAACACAGGTGGAGATTACTGGGAGGGATTAGAGGGAAGAGGCTGCACAGACAGAGCATTAGTGCGGGTTGGGAATGAGGCTAGAGGGACATTCACAGTTTACTGGTTCAAATGGACACTCACCACAGTGTGACCACTCTGGGGGTCATGGGCTGCTGTGGGATACCGTACATCCTGGCCAACCCGAAATCAGCTGCACACAGGAGGAAGAAAACAGGTCCAGTAAAACACCAGCAGCAACCTACTGGTGAACTTCCATTATCGACTCATGTGTTCAAAGGTTTAAAATCCACAGTGACAGAAAACAGGAAAGCAGCAAATGCACGGAAGGTTAACCAGTGAATATTTTTGCACATAAATAATAATGAATTAATTATGAAAATGTCTGTGATTTGTTTTCTGACATGTGACCAAACCATTAATCCATAAATCGAGGTTCCTGGATAAAATAATCTTAATCCAACATCGACTCTTTGTCTAAAAGGTTTTCAGGTTAATAATTTCACTCTGCTCTGATTGGCCAGCTGTAGTTTGATGTTAGATGTAAGTTTGATGACATTTAGGTTTGTAGTTGGTCTCTTTGTTTGTTTCATTTCATGATTGTTGTTTATTATGTTTTATGTTTTAGATCATTACCCAACAACTGAAACTAGTTCAGTGGAAAGTCTGAGCTCCTCTGTCCTTACTGACCCTAACCCTTGTTCCTGGAACTAGAATTTTAAAGGAATTCAATACTCATCCTCAACTTGACATCATATCACACATTTCCAACTTCTTTTACAATTTTTAGGATGTAGATTAACGTGCATATTTTACATTGTACAATAATTTGGATATGGGTAAAAATCAGTGGTTTAAATGTTGAGTGGGAGAGGAACACTTCTAGTTGAGAGGTCAGAGGTCAGGGGGTTGGTGCTCTGCAGTGTGTGAACACAGGTGTCATGTGATTACAGTGAGAGCTGAACACAGGAGGTCACGTGGGGACGGGGACGGCTCACCGATCTTCACGCAGCCTTTGTCTGTCATCAGCAGATTAGACACCTTCAGGTCCCTGATAACGAGATGAAGAGGATGATGAAGAGGATGATGAAGAGGATGATGAGGCAGATGCAGAAACGACAGAGGCTCAACGTGAAGCTGACTTCAACGTTTCCATGCAGGGACGGTCAAACAGTAATAAAGCTTTCATTCATTAAAAAAAAAAATTGTGCAGTAAAAGAGGCATTAATAATTTTATTAGCAGATTTATTTATTAATCTATAAATAAATAGAATAAATGATAACTGAATTAATCGATACTGATTCACCTTAATACTCATAACATCTACATAACATTTAAGGATTTTAGATGCTGTTAGCTGCTACACAAAATTATATTCTACACAACTCAGAAATATTTGCTCCATCATGCTCGACTGCGAACAGGCTGCAGACTAATGATCACAAGATTTCATATTAATTGAGTCTAATCTCTCAGTGAAATGTTCTCATCTATATTTGTCTGCTAGCTCGCGGATTAGCCATAATTTAGCCAAACAACCCCCCTTGTACCAACGAGCTGCTAGTGTTAGCTTCTGCCGTGTGTTTTCTATTCTGTCATGAATGTGAACGGCAGGGTGAGCAGACTAGAGGCTAAAGCTAGTTTGACAATGAGCCAACAGTAACAGATAGTTCAAATGTGTAAGTTGGTTCCTGTGCTGGTTCAGATATGAGTTTAATAAACAGAAGCTTTAGTTGCTTGGTTTCCAGTGAATGTGTGCGACTGACCTGTGTATAATAAAGTTGTGGTGGAGATACTCCAAACCTCGGAGCAGCTGTAGGACAATGCATTTCACCTGGAACAGAGAAAAGAAACTTCCATAAAAACCAAACCACTGCTGAAAATCCTTTAAATAAATCAATTCACACATTTAAATGAGTCTTCCATAGAAATGTCATCATAAAGAAATGAGATAAGAACTTCACTCCGTCCTACCTGAGCCTCAGAGAACGGTGTCTGCATGTTCTCCAGCAAACTGGCCAGGTCCTGTTCACAGTAACTCATCACCAGGAACAGACTGAACAGGAAACACACAAACAGTGTTAACATTCACTTCTCATGAGATTATCACGTTTCATTTCATGTTGATTTCATATAAGATGTGAGCTGTCAATGTCCAGATTCTAAAATAGTGACATATATTAATTTGAAAAATCGATTTAGAGCTGGGAAAAAATGTCACTGTCATTGCAGAATAATGGATCTTTGTGATTATTGATGGTTTTGTTGACTGAGTGTGTGTGATTGTGAGTGTGTGTGTGTGAGTCTGTGTGTGTGTGTGTGTGTGTGTGTGACCTCTCCAGCTGGCTGCCCACGACCACCTCCTTCAGTTCCACTATGTTGGGATGTCTCAGCCTCAGCAGCAGGGTGATCTCTCTCAGGCTGCTGATGGGGACGCCTGTCAGACAGCGGGCAGGGCACAGAGGACACAGTGAGATATTTAACATGTTGACACTGATGTTGTTGATTCCAGGTGAACACACACAAACCAGCGTTAAAGAAGTGGCCTCACCGTCTTTCTCTTTGTCCATTCGGACCTTTTTCAAAGCCACAATCTCATCGGACTTGGTGTCCCGGGCTCGGTCTGTGATCAGAAAGAGGAGCAGGTTATTTACAGCTCCAGGAAGCAGGCTTGAAACTCTGGGTTTTCTGTTCCAGAGGCTGAGAAACCACAAACTGCAGCTTCTCATCCCTGGAGCCTTCAAGCCAGAGTCCAGGGTTGAATCAGAGTTTGTAGAAACCTGCTTGTTTGAACATAAATCTGATGTTTCCCAGTCCCACAGATCTCCAGTGTGTGACGTGAACAACTCACACACGATGCCGTAGGTTCCTTCTCCAATCCGGTTGAACTTCTCAAACTCTCGGACGCTCCTGCAGCTTCCGAACTGAAACAGAAGGAAACGAGGAGGACACGTCACAGAGGTTCCCTCATCTTCTCCTCCAGGGTTCTACTGAAGGTTCAGAGCAGGACCATCACTGAGGAATCCCACATGTTCACGTGAGCACCTGGAGCTGACGTGATAAACCACGTGGTTGGGACCTGTGCAGTGGGTCCTGATGTAGGAACATGGGATTATGATAAACAGATTATTAACCCAGTGATACTGTGAAGCTTCACAACGAGTTATAGAACAAACCGCTGTTTGAATGACGACCCCAGTGTGTGTGTGTCAGGATTGTGATGAAGTTGAACACACAACTCGCTTCACGGTGCACACGTTCCCTCCCCCCTGCTGCAGCAGAACGAGTCCCCACATCGGACTCGTTCCCCGGCGGAGCAGTCCTCCTCTTACCCGGTCGCTCTGAGGCACCGTGAAGGTCTGGTTGTTCTTGATGGACTTCAGCCTGATCCGGTCCGGTTCTTCTTCTCCTGCGGCCTCCATCTTTACCTCAAAAGGTCGTTTCAGCTTCAGAGGGAAACACAAACGTCGGTTAAAGCGTCAACTCGAAACACTTGAGGGCGCCGCCATTTTGTTTTGTTTTGTTTTTAGCCCCCGAGAACACGAGCAACCTCTTCTTCTTCATCGGTGTTTTACGGTAGTTAGTATCCTGTTATGAACAACACTGCCCCGCCACAGCCCAGTGGCCGGTTAGTGAAGTTCATTTTAATCCTCAGTAAATCAAGTGGAAGATAAATTATTAAAATAATATTTTTTTTCAATTTGATGACGCTTCAGCTACAAGAAGTCCCAACACGTGTAAATCTTATTACATTTCCAAGGCTGTGAATATAACAATACTTGGGTTGAAAACGACTTTCACCTTTGATTCCCAGTTGACCTCGTGTGACAGGAGGTTTCCAGTCACTGCCTGGTCACTGGTTTCTTCCCCACCACGAAGGGGGAGGAGGCCGGCCTCCGCTCTTTGATGGAGTCGGCTAGCGTCATGGTGGAGGTGGAGACATGGAGGTTCTCTCGGGACGGAGCCGTGATGAGGATGGCAGGAGGACGTGGAGACGAGTCCACTGAATCCGATTCAGAGTGGTTGCAGGGCTGTGATGGGGGGGGGCTCTCTGTAACTGAGATCAGAGACACACACGTTGGGTTGGACAGGTATATGGACTACATGTAAATATGTATGTCTTCCACATAGTGAAGCTCAGTACAGCAAAGATCTCTCAGCTGGAAGGATTGTGTTGTTTATGCCATGTTTGTGTGTGTGAACAAAATAACTGACGACACATTGACACATTTTCACAACTTGGAAGAAATATTACTGGGGAGTTGACAACCAGATGATTAACCATTGAAACCAGTAAGACAAAGGTCAATGGTCAATGGAAATATGGTCTGAAAAACACATTATCTAAGAAATCTCCACAAATTATCGACATTCTTATACTAAAAATCATAAAAGCTTATATTGATCAGAAAGTGATTCAATTACGTCAATATGATGTCACTATGAAATTGTACAGTTACAGTATAAGTTAGCGTTACTTCACAGGGGTAAACAGCCTGTAGGGTGTAAGTCGTCCTAGGGTTAGGTTTCATTTGTCTGAAGGATGATTCACATTCATAGGAAAGTTGTTTTCTACCTTCACCAGAACTTCTCCTCTCTTTTAATTCCTCATATAAACGGACCTGCAGGTCAGGTGAGGTGAACCTGAGAGGATTTCCAGCAGTGTGCGTGTGTGTGCATGTGTGATGTCAGAGTGTGTGTGTTTGAAACGCAACAGCACCTTTTAAATTGGATTGTGCTACTTTCTCAAGAGCATTACAGCCGTGTCGACATCACATCCATGCACGATGGAGCAGAAACACTTTCTCACCTGCTTGAATCAAAACAGGCTCCAGAGATCTTTATGGTTCTGAACTGAACTGAACTGTGGTGGAGGTGAGGCCCGGACAAACTGCACCACCCAACAGGGTCATGAGGACGGATTAGAGAACTGATAATAGTGGAGCTGCTTGGTCGGCATGATTTAACTGAGCCCGGATCAGTAATGATGCTCTGAACACCCAGAGTGAGGGAGCTGACAAATGGGAGTGATGGGTTATTGCTACACTTATGTATATATATATACATATCAGAATCAGAATCAGAATGTATTTATTGCAAAGTACGTTTACACCTACGAGGAATTTGCTCTGGTTATTGGTGCATACAATAGAACATATACATGTATAGCAGCTGAAGACTGTAAATTATCTTGGCTGCATTTTATACATACACTTATTAGGTTAAAATCAATCACCAAGATAAATACATTTGTTTCTCTCAAGAAAAGTCGCTTTTCATTAGATGATTTCCAGAAATAATTTATACAAATTAAAAACATTTCTAAAAAAGCATATTTTAGACAAAATTTCCTAGTTTTTAATATCAAATTTAAGGTAAACTATGCACATTAAAAATGTTTTGTCAGTCTTGTGATTCTCATCGTTCCCCCACGACACCCGAGGTGATTATGGGAGATTAGTGAGAACATCCGTTAACAGCAGCACAGGAAACACGGCAACATGTGCATGGACATGTTTATATGAACAAGCTCAAATTAATATCATTTATGAGCTTCAACCAAATCCAGAGATAATGAGCCTCATGTGTCTCCATCACTATTTGGAAGTCAGGAGCAGAAAAGTTCAGGAACCTCTTCTCAAGCTCATTTTGATGATGCATTGCCATCTCCTGGTCCAATGAATTATCACAACAACTTATTAGCAGATGATTAAGTATGTGGTGATGAGAGTTATAATCAAAGATCCATCAACAGATCCTGCACATAAAACAAATGATGTGGGAATAAAAAGAATAATTCACATTAAGATGTTGCAGTGTTACAAAATTATTATTTGTCATTGTCAATGTTTGAAGACAGAGCAGCTGGACAGATTTCAGATCTTTTCTACTAAAAGGAATAAATGAGCAGAACAGGTGGAATAACTCATCCACAGATTCATCTGAGAGGCAGGTTGAAAGTGACCTCAAAGAAAAACTACAAATCCCAATCACTCATCTCAGAGGACCCGTGTCTGACATCGACTACAATAAGAGGTGATTCATATTATTACACATTAGAATTATTCTGATGCTCATAAACTTTGTTAGCTCAGGTCTTATTACTGATTAAAAACACTGTGGCTGATTATCGTAAACAGAAAGACAGACTTCACATCACATGTGTGTGCTGGGTCAACCTGAACTTAAACATTCCCAGAGCACAGTGAAGGATCCAGGTCAAATCCACTTTAAATCCACACTGACTCATCAATTAATCCTCATAACGTGTCTGATGCTGCAGCTTCCTCCTGACGATGATCTGAGGTGTGAGCAGATCTCCTACCTGGTGTTTTCCTCTGACTGGGTCCAGACCCCATCAGGCTTCAGCTCTGTGCAGGTCCACATGCATGACGCTCACATGTTGGTTTGTTTTGTTTCAGTTTATGTTGAAGCAGATTCAGAGTCTGTGTCTGAGATCCTGTGACACGTCTGAGCCAATCGTCCTCTCCCTCCCTGTGTCCGTCCCCCCCTCTGTCTGGTGAGACACTAATCCAGCAGCAGCAGTAAGAGAGACTGGATTTAAAGGGCGAACGAGGGTAACGCCTTCAAACCCTGACTTTATTATGAGAAAAGTCTATAAACGATTCCTATGAACAATATGTTTGCTTCTAGGGGAAGTTCTCCTCACTTAAGTTTAGTAGTTTTTGATACAATTATTATAATTTGGTGACTTTTTGCACAGTGTTTGACTTTTACTCGTACTGAACCTCTGTACTTCTTAAGTTCTGAAACCCTGTATGTGTGTTTTTAACATCCAGTGTGTAAGATTTCGGAGAAAGGATCTATGGCAGAACAATAGTTGTTTTCTTTACTCTAGAATGGGCCTTTGATATTTCAATATTTTATATTACTCTTTATTTACACCAGGAGCAGGTCCTCTCAATGGAGGCAGCCATGTTTTTTGTACTGTGGCCCAGACTGGACAAACTAAACCTTTGGAGTTTTAATGACAACTGAAGGTTTCTACTCATTCTCCTTTAAGTTTGGAAGGGGGGGGGGGGGGGGGGTGAGATGAGGGATATATGTATGGAAAGATATAAGTTATGAACATAACTATGGATCTATTAGATTAGATCTATTAGATGACCGTCACCTTCTCTTGTAGCTCAGCTCTTCTATTGTGGATATATAGCCTCGAGGGGGGAGATGAGGGCATAATTAAAGGTTAAAGGTCATGGTGACGTCATCCTTATGTTTCATAGATCCATAGTTATAGTCATAAGTTATGTTTGTGGAGTTTCAGGAGGAGAACTGCTTCAGGTATTCAGGTTTCACTTTGTCTCCATCAGCTTTGAATGAAGACACAAGAACCGACTGGATTTATTCTTTATTTCAAATTTCAGCTTCTTCACACATAAGATTGTATTGCTTTAAACATATATAAGAGATTTAAATGAATATAGACATGTATAAGAAACACATGTGATGAGAGCTGCAGAACAAACCCTCAGGGACTCGATCAGGACACTCTCCAGTGGACCTGCTGGTTCAGATCAGGAAAATCAGAAAGAACAGAAACCTACGCAGCAGCAGATCAATATGCACGTTCACTAAATATGTAAATACAATGAGGACGAGTGGATTCATACTTTACAGAGATGAGACGTGATGAAAACAAACCAGGTTCCACTTTTACAACTTTACCTGCTATACAGGTAAAATTTGATTGATTGATTGATTGATTGATTGATTGATTGATTGATTGATATTCCTATATATTTATATATATATATATGTTTTTGCTGTTTTTATAATATAAATACAGTTTATATTTTGTTGTACTATCCACTCCATAACAAAATCACTTTAATACTGGACACTGACACAATCACATCATTGCATTCCATAACTGTATCTGCATATATGTTCTCCGTATGTGATATATGTGATGTATGTGATTTATGTATATATGTCAGTGATGTGTTAAGTGTACAAGCTACTGGATGATCTGAATTTCCCTCGGGATTAATAAAGTATCCATCTATTTATCTATCTATCTATCTTGATGAGGATCAGGATCAACACAGGGTCTAAAACAACACACAACCTGATTACTTTGATTTAGAAAACTAACCCTAACCCTAACCCTAACAACATTAGATACTTCAAACACATTCATATCAGTATACTTAAAGATTTATGTGTATACAAAGTGAGAAGTAAATATGTATGATAAAGGAAGGTCAGTGTTTGATTGACAGCTGATCTCTGTACGGAGCAGAAACGTCACCACGACGAACTTTGATCAACAAACATGGAGACAAGAGAAGTTAAAGATTTACACACAGAATCTAAATCACTGCTTTTAATGACTCGAGTCTATTTTTAACACAACTCTGCTGTGTCTCCATCATCATAAACCCCAACTCCAGCATAGAGAGGCTGAGTGAACGTGGTCTGGACTCTGTGGAGGAGATTCATGGAGCCAGTGACGCTGTAGAAGGACAGAACACCTGCACTGGGATCCAGGTACACTCCTACTCTGGAGGACCAAGGACCTGACACTGATCTCTTGTTTCTGTTGTAACAAAAGTTAAAACAGTTTTCATCACAAAATAAAGACCAAGATCTATCATTTGATCCAAATTCACATTGACGTGAGCCTCCTGCTCTTCTGATGTTCTTGTATGTGACTGCTACTTCAACTCTTCCTCCTCTGCTCATCTTCACCTCCCAGTAACAACGTCCAGTCAGACTCTCTCTACTCAGGACCTGAGGCCAATCAGTGAATCTGTCTGGGTGATAAGAATAAAACTCATCTTCACTCACACGTGTTACTTTTCTGTTTCCCTCAGATAATAACAGACATACGTGTGCTGTGTTTGGATCCAGAGTGATTTCCTGTGAATATCTTAAGAAGTCAGCTCTGGTCTCTGGCTCTGGTTGTGGAGGTAAAACATTCACTTGAGACACAATCTGTAAACTCTTTGTCTCTTTCTCACTCAGAATGTCCTGTAGTCGACCTCTGACCTGGGACACAGCTGCTGTCACGTCCTCAAAGTTCCTCAGAGGACGGATCCTGATGCTGGATGAGTGTGTAGATCCACTGAGTGGTGACAGTGAGGGGTAGTTGTGTAGAAACTGGTTGTGATCCTCTGTGTCTGAGAGCTGCTTCAGTTCATGGTCTTTCCTCTTCAGCTCAGTGATCTCCTGCTCCAGTCTCTCCTGAAGCTCTCTGACTCGACTCACTTCAGTTTCCTGCTGGGATCTGATCTGCTGCTTCACATCAGAGCTTCTTTTCTGCAGCAGACGGATCATCTCAGTGAAGATCTCCTCACTGTCCTTCACTGCTTTATCAGCAGAGCCATTGAGGGCCTCCTCCTCCTGTTGAAGCAGCTTCAGGTCTTTCTCTGTGTCCTGGACTCTCTGCTGGATGGTTTGTCTCCTCAGCCCGAGCTCTCTCTGCCTCTCAGTCCTTTCTGCTGCAGCTGACACTGTGTCGTGGTCTTTATGTTCATCCACAGAGCAGAGATAACAGATACACTGCTGATCAGTGCGGCAGAACATCTTCATCACCTCGTCGTGACGAGAGCAGATGTTCTCCTGGAGCTTCTCCGAGGGCTCCACCAGCTTGTGCCTCTTAAAAGGAGCTAACTGAAGATGAGGCTGGAGGTGTTTTTCACAATAAGAGGCCAAACAATTCAAACAGGACTTGAGAGCTTTCAGTTTCCCCACAGTGCAGAGATCACAGGCCACATCTTCAGGTCCAGCATAGCAGTGATCAGCAGGAGCAGCTTGGAGTCCAGTCTTCTTCAGCTCCTCCACCAAATCAGCTAACATGGTGTTTTTCCCCAGGACAGGCCTCGGTGTGAAGGTCTGTCTACACTGAGGACAGCTGTAGCTTCCTCTCTCCTCCCCTTTGTCCCAGTGGGTGTTAATACAGCTCCTACAGTAGCTGTGTCCACAGCCAGTAGTCACCGGATCCTTCAGTAGATCCAGACAGATCGAACAGCAGAATCTTTCTCTGTCCAGTTGATTTTCTTGCTGCGCCATTTCAGCTGCTGCCAGAGACTGAAGAACAGTTTCACTTCCTCTGAACAGAAACAGATCTCTGCTCCTCCCCCTCTCGTTCACTCCCTGCAGTGACTCAGCTCCCACTGCTCTCAGCCTGTTGTTCACTGGTTCTTACACATACACATCTGTGAAGGGAGGAGACACAGACATGTCCTGACTGGGAGGAGCTGGTTGTGGGTTTTGATCTGTGTCATCACATCTCAAAGTGAAGAGTTGCACTGGGAACGGTCACATTCAGCTCACAACAGCTCAGGTTGTAAGATTCACATTCTTGAAGAATGTGAATCTTTGAAGAATGTGAATCTTACAAACTGAGCTGTTGTGAGCTGAATGTGACCGTTCCCAGTGCAAATCTTCACTTTGAGATGTGATGACACAGATCAAAACCCACAACCAGCTCCTCCCAGCAGCACATGCAGCCAGAGATGATACAGACTCACAGCAAAGTTAATGGAGTTCTGAAGAAGAACAATGACAAAGAGCAAAGGAACCACGTCAACAACTGTTCAGCTTCCATCAAAGAAGATGATAAACGGCTCAAACTGTTTCTATATAATACAAGTGACACCAAAGCGTTATTTCTCCACTTCTTTAAATCTGTGTGATGAACTCTCTTCATCCACTGAGATCACAAACAAGATCTGGGGTTTGAAAATCAGCGAGTGGAAGAAAACTTTGCTAATTTCTCTCGATCAAGCTGTTTTAGTGCAGAAAAGCTGCAAAGACAGAGACTGAACATGAAAACTGAGGTTTGTGGAGTTTCAGGAGGAAACTGCCTCAGTTCTTCTCTCACAGGAGTTTCACTTTGTCTCCATCAGCTTTGAATGAGATCCTGGAATGAAGACACAACAACCGACTGGATTTATTCTTTATTTCAACTTTCAGCTTCTTCACACATTAGATTTTTATTGCTTTAAACATATGAGATTTAAATGTAAATAGACATGTATAAGAAACACATGTGATGAGAGCAGCAGAACAAACCCTCAGAGGGACTCGATCAGGACACTCTCCAGTGGACCAGCTGGTTCAGATCAGGAAAATCAGAAAGAACAGAAACCTACGCAGCAGCAGATCAATATGCACGTTCACTAAACATGAAAATACAATGAGGACGAGAGGATTCACACTTTACTGAGATGAGCCGTGATAAAAACAAACCAGGTTCCACATTTACAATGTGACCAAACATCCAATAACACATGTGGAAAAGAAGAGAACAAAGAATCAGCTCATTGATGAGGATCAGGATCAACATAGGTTCTAAAACATCAAAACCTGATTTCTACATTGATTCAAAAAACAACAGCAACATCAGTTCTTTCAAACACATTCATGTCAGTGTAATTATAGATTTCTGTCTTTACAAAGTGAGATTAAATATGTGTGATAAAGAAAGGTCAGTGTTTGATTGACAGCTGATCTCTGTGCGGAGCAGAAACGTCACCATGATGAACTTTGATCAACAAACATGGAGACAAGAGAAGTTAAAGATTAACACAGAATCTAAATCACTGCTTTTAATGACTCTAGTCTATTTGAGTTAACAGAACTCAGCTGAGTCTCCATCCTCATAAACCCCAACTCCAGCATAGAGAGGCTGAGTGAACGTGGTCTGGACTCTGTGGAGGAGATTCATGGAGCCAGTGACGCTGTAGAAGGACAGAACACCTGCACTGGGATCCAGGTACACTCCTACTCTGGAGGACCAAGGACCTGACACTGGAGTCCTGATATTCTTGTAACAAAAGTCATAACTGTTTCCATCACAATATAAAGACCAAGATCTATCATTTGATCCAAATTCACATTGACGTGAGCGTCCTGCTCTTCTGATATTCTTGTATGTGACTGCTACATTAACTGCTCCTCCTCTGCTCATCTTCACCTCCCAGAAACAAGGTCCAGTCAGACTCTCTCTACTCAGGACCTGAGCCCAATAAGTGAATCTGTCTCGGTGATTATAATAAAACTCATCTTCACTCATGCGTGTTACTTTTGTGTTTCCCTCAGATAATAACAGACATACGTGTGCTGTGTTTGGATCCAGTGTGATTTCCTGTGAATATCTTAAGAAGTCAACTCTGTTCTTCATCTCTGGTTGTGGAGGTAAAACATCCACTTGAGACACAATCTGTAAACTCTCTGTCTCTTTCTCACTCAGAATGTCCTGTAGTCGACCTCTGACCTGGGACACAGCTGCTGTTATGTCCTCAAAGTCCCTCAGAGGACGGATCCTGATGCTGGATGAGTGTGTAGATCCACTGAGTGGTGACAGTGAGGGGTAGTTGTGTAGAAGCTGGTTGTGATCCTCTGTGTCTGAGAGCTGCTTCAGTTCCTGGTCTTTCCTCTTCAGCTCAGTGATCTCCTGCTCCAGTCTCTCCTGAAGCTCTCTGACTCGACTCACTTCAGTTTCCTGCTGGGATCTGATCTGCTGCTTCACATCAGAGCTTCTTTTCTCCAGCAGACGGATCATCTCAGTGAAGATCTCCTCACTGTCCTCCACTGCTTTATCAGCAGAGCCATTGAGGGCCTCCTCCTCCTGTTGAAGCAGCTTCAGGTCTTTCTCTGTGTCCTGGACTCTCTGCTGGATTGTTTGTCTCCTCAGCCCGAGCTCTCTCTGCCTCTCAGTCCTTTCTGCTGCAGCTGACACTGTGTCGTGGTCTTTATGTTCATCCACAGAGCAGAGATAACAGATACACTGCTGATCAGTGCGGCAGAACATCTTCATCACCTCGTCGTGACGAGAGCAGATGTTCTCCTGGAGCTTCTCCGAGGGCTCCACCAGCTTGTGCTTCTTCAATGGAGCTGCCTGAAGATGAGGCTGGAGGTGTTTTTCACAATAAGAGGCCAAACAATTCAAACAGGACTTGAGAGCTTTCAGTTTTCTCCCAGTGCAGAAATCACAGGCCACATCTTCAGGTCCAGCATAGCAGTGATCAGCAGGAGCAGCTTGGAGTCCAGTCTTCTTCAGCTCCTCCACTAAATCAGCTAACATGGTGTTTTTCACCAGGACAGGCCTCGGTATGAAGGTCTGTCTACACTGAGGACAGCTGTAGCTTCCTCTCTCCTCCCCTTTGTCCCAGTGGGTGTTAATACAGCTCTTACAGTAGCTGTGTCCACAGCCAGTAGTCACCGGATCCTTCAGTAGATCCAGACAGATCGAACAGCAGAATCTTTCTCCATCCAGTTGAACTTCTTGCTGCGCCATTTCAGCTGCTGCCAGAGACTGAAGAACAGTTTCACTTCCTCTGAATATTAACAGATCTCTGCTCCTCCCCCTCTCGTTCACTCCCTGCAGTGACTCAGCTCCCACTGCTCTCAGCTTGTTGTTCACTGGTTCTTACACGTACACATATGTGAAGGGAGGAGACACAGACATGTCCTGACTGGGAGGAGCTGGTTGTGGGTTTTGATCTGTGTCATCAAATCTCAAAGTGAATATTTGCACTGGAAACGGTCACATTCAGCTCACAACAGCACTGGTTGTAAGATTCACATTCTTCAAAGTTTCCAGAAAAGTTAACAAATCTTTTCAACGGAATAAAAACCAACTTACAAAGTATAAAAACACTACAGGTGACAGAAATGTTGTCGTTACCACATTTTAAAAACTAGAATTAGATCAAATCGTGGTTTGATAACAGCAGGTTTGAAGTTTGGATTTAAAGGAAGCTTCTGACTCAGCCTGCTTTATTTCCTCAGGTTGTTTCAGAGACTCAGACTCTTGTTTCTAAATCTCTGTCCCCCTCAGTGTGAAGCTGAGCTGTCACAAGAGCACATGCAGCCAGAGATGATACAGACTCACAGCAGAGTTAATGGAGTTCTGAAGAAGAACAATGACAAAGAGCAAAGGAACCACGTGAACAACTGTTCAGCTTCTATCAAAGAAGATGATAAACTGCTCAAACTGTTTCTATATAATACAAGTGACACCAGACCGTTCTTTCTGTTCTGAACCAGTTGGATGAAGTTTGTCTGTGACGGAGCAAAGAGTCGATACCAGTTGTCAGGAACCTGATCCTGAGTATTTTAACAGTTAACTGTTTTAACTCTGCTGAAATTAAAAAAATCTCTTAAAGCAGCTAAGTTTATTTTGTGGGTTAAACTTCGGACAAATTTGGGGTCAAGAAGTTTGGATCAAGTCTGGATTCAAACTGTACGACCCAGGAGCGTCTGTCCGTGAGGTGACGACGTGAAACACTGAAGCAACACCACAAACTCGCTGGGAAGTTTCATCCTCATGTTTCAAAACATCACAATATCTCCAACATGTGGCTTGTGTGTAAGGACTCAACTCCACGTCTTCACCCTGAAACTTCACCAAACAGTTATTTCTCCACTTCTTTAAATCTGTGTGACGATCTCTCTTCATCCACTGAGATCACAAACAGGATCTGGGTTTTGAAAATCAGCAAGTGGAAGAAAACTTTGCTGATTTCACTTCCTCTGAATAGATCTCTGCTCCTTCTGCTCTAAGCAGCAATATGGTCTGATAGGCAACACTGTTTAAAGGCAGCTAGCTTCCCTTCTTGGTGAACAAAGGCAATTTTGGCTGTTTACAGTCATATGCGAGCTGAGAGCTGAAGACGTCTCGTTCCTGCTCAACTACAAGGCTCCAGTGGAACGAGTCCAGCAGCGCCCCCTGCTGGATGATCCACAGCTGGCCTCAGGAGCTCTGATAGACAGGACCAAACATCTGGGCAACCTGAGCTTCAACATCTGGAACAAGATGAAGGACGTGGTCTCCTACAGTCTTGACAGTACTCGACCTGTCTGAAGATCTGACCAGTTTGAGACGAGGAGAGGAACAGAAGCTTCCTGACAATCCAGAGAGGTTTGATCATTACCTCTCAGTCCTGGGATCTGAGGGTTTTAACTCAGGAACTCACATCTGGGACGTCCTGGTTGGAGACAGTAGAAGCTGGTTCCTGGGTGTATCAGAAGAGTCTGTCCAGAGGAAGGGAGAAAAACTGTCTGGTTTATGGAGAATATGGTTCTATGCAGAAAATACTCAGCAGTGTCACTATCAGGATCATCTTTTCTCTCTGTTCAGAAGATCCAGAGGATCAG
This sequence comes from Pleuronectes platessa, assembly GCF_947347685.1. Lineage (NCBI taxonomy): Eukaryota > Metazoa > Chordata > Actinopteri > Pleuronectiformes > Pleuronectidae > Pleuronectes > Pleuronectes platessa. Next base: position 1,767,621 of record NC_070632.1, read on the forward strand.
AGTGAAACTGGACTGGAACAGAGGAGAACTGTCGTTCTCTGATCTTGATACTAACAAACACACTCACACCTTCACACACACTTTCACTGAGAAGATGTTTTTCATACTTTAGCACTGCAGATCACTTGAAGCTGTTACCTGTGAAAGTCTCTGTGACGCTGGATCAGAGCCGTTAGAGATAAAGATTTTATTCATCATGTTTATTTCTTCAAGAGAAATCTGCTGAATTTTCATGGAAATATTGAAACATGATTCAGCTTTAATTATATTAAGTCTTTTCACATATATGAACATTTGTCTGGTTGATGTGATGAAGCCAAAATTATTCTGTGTGTAAAAGTGTTTATTCAGTAGCAGCCTAGTGAAGTGAATACAAACTATGAAAACTATGAAACAGAATCAGATATTTTCTTTGAAATGTAAATAAAAAGCCACAATGATTGTGTCTGCTCTCGTCCATGTCCTGGTTTGACCACGTGTAAACCTCTTCAAACACATTCTATGGTTTAACACCTGTGATGTCACACTGTTCGGAGGCAGCTGCCTTCGATGGAAACATATCGAGTCACTCTGAGGGTTTGTTCTTCAGCTCTCACCATCTTATACATGTGTAATATATAAAGAAATACAAATATCAAATGTATTTATTATAATACATTCAAATAATCTACAAAATAAAACATCTACGTGGGTCTTGCCACAACTCAAACCCAATATGTACAAGTAATACGTTGACAGGTGAGATCAATTGAAATAAATGATGGTTAAATATGAGAAGTACTTTATTAAATGTTTTAGAGTTTCCAACCTGATTCCTCAGAAAAGAAAACATATTAAGACAATTTAACTTCATATCGATTTTTCCTCCTCAGCAAAGCGTTTGAACGGAATTGGCAGTAGGTGGCGGTGTTGCACCTGAGCTTGATTCAAGAGGCGAAGAAGAAGAACGATATTTCCGGTCACATGACAGCTCCTCAGACCAGGAAGTGCAGTGGTCGATGTAGCATTTGAAAACAAGTGGAAGAGAAGCTGAACGTTCACTTAGCTGCGATCGCCTGGAAGCATCTTCAACATGGAGGGTAAGGGTCGAGTCCTCCGCTGTCACTGTGGATGTTGAGCTAGCGTTAGCCTGTTAGCTTGGTGGCTGGGAGTGGGGGGGGGGGAGCTAGCTTAGCTGTCAGACCTGTTGTGATTGTGGACGAGGGCTCAGCTCCGGACTGAACGAGACAGAAACACAGAGAGAAACCATCGCTCTCACATTGAAGTTCAGAAACCATGTCATCAGCTGTGAAAGTGAATATTGTGGCTAATGGCTTCCATCAGTGTCACAGAACGAATTCAGGATAGTTTCTGTAACTTGTTTGTTTTGGTTTGTGTCTGACAGCGTTTCTCCTTCTTCACGTGTTGAACCTTCAGTTACTTCTTTGTCAGGTTTTGTGATTCAATCGATACATAGACATTTAATAAGCACATTTATTCACAAATTTATTTAACGAAATCATTTAAACACAAACTCTCAAATCTTGAACAAAAAGAAGAAGAATCTTAACACATTAATTAACAAAAGGTTCATCACCATTAAGGCTTAAGTTCCTCAGGTTCACATGACTTCTGTTCATCTTATTCTCGTGAACTTCTCATCTTAGGAACAACTCGAGGGTATTTCTTCATATCTGGTAAAAAAGTTTGGATTTTTCTGGAGCTGCGACTGATATTAGGGAATTAAAAATGTCAGATTCATAGAAAAGCTTCACAAGAAGTCGTTTCAACTCTACACACATCGTATGAGTCTGGACAGATGAGTGAACTGTGATTGAGTTCACATACTCCTAACTCTCTCTCTCTCTCTCTCTCTCTCTCTCTCTCTCTCTCTCTCTCTCTCTCTCTCCACAGACACACTCTTCCAGCTCAGAGTATGTATCTGTAAAAAAAAAAAAAGGTTTACAAATATCAGCTTGATATAACTTGTGCAAGTGATTTTTTTCTTTCCAGTGGATTGTGCGTCAGTTTTTTTCTCGTTGTTCACTACAGTTCACCACAAAGCAGCTTGAGAGACTGGCCAAGAAGGCTGAGAAGGATTCTGAGAAGGAGCAGGCCAAGGTCAAGAAGGTGAGCAAGCTGGGGCAAGGGTGTATAATGTTAAAGATGCAAAGTATATCTGTCTCTCTTCCATGTCCCTGTGTTGTAGTTGTACGTCATAGAGCTCTCTCTCTCTCTCTTCCTGTATCACTGCTCTGACCTGAGATCAGAGCTCAAGTTACTGTTCGATTGAGGTGAAGTGTTGACAAACACAGAGAAAAGGAGCAGTGGGAGAGAGTGATGGTGTTTCAGGTTGTTATTTAAAACCCGTCTAACCAGCAGCACTTCTCCTGTAACTGGACCTGTTACTGGTAGAGGTTCAGCTCAACTGAACAATGTTCCACATCCAGATTGTTATCGTCTGCCCACTGCTCATCTTCCTGTCATCTTCAGTTCTTTCTTCTTTAACTGGGTGAATTGAATAATCTGCGTCGGCCTGGAGAAGCTGATGTAGATGTTTGTTGTAGATGTTTGTTGTAGATGTTTGTTGTTGTGCCTCTTTACTCCCCTCGATGTGCTGTAAGAGTCAAACTGCGTTGTGTAACAGAGTTTGGTCTTAAATTTAATTTCAAGTTATTTAAAAAAGCTCCTAAAATGTCTTAAAGGTAACTTGTTTAAAGCTGGAGACACTGATAGTGCCAATGCCTGTAATACAGATACTTCTAAATACTTCTTAATACGAAAGACAGTCAATAAAATAGATTAAATAATACTGTTAGGTTGATTGATTAATAAGTAATGTAAAAACTTTTTTTTCCTTTTTCAAAAGTTTGAAAACCTCAGTGAAAATGTGATTGTTGACTTTTTGCAAATGTGATTGATTTAACGGCTCAATAAAAAAATGGATGTAACCTCAAATACGATAATACTTTTTACTATGATTTTATTTCTAATGAAGTTAATGATTATTACTTTTTTGTATTACAATAATCATGTCAATTACAGTAAAACTTGTGGTTATATACATTTTTTCAGTATTGCTGCTCTCGTGTAATCTGATTACACTGCACTGGTCAAATGGAGCGACAGTATTTTGTATTCAGTCAGCAGGGGGCGCTACAGCGTCAGTAGCAGAGCCCTGTAGTTGTGTGTTGTTGTCGTGTCAGTTGCTGATTGTTCACATGAGCGACAACAATCATATGTGAAGTACTTTGCTGATCTCATTTATAAAGACACATGTAACATTTTAAATAATGTAATAATTATTAATTAAAACCAAACTAATCCGAACATGATCACTTGAACAAGCATCAGTGAGACGTGAAGAAGAAGAAGAAGAAGTACATGAAATGACAGAACTCATCTTTGACAAACATTTATTTAACATCTACTTTTTAGTTTGGTCCATGTCCCATCTGCTACCATGGAGGAGGCAGTGTCTATGACCTATACCACAGTCAGCCACCAGAGGGCGATACATGTCCGTCATTATTTACAGTCTCTGGTAACACTAAAGATAAAGAGAGGGTCTTCTCTCTAAATATATATGAGAACGTGCAGCAGGGAGATTCATCTACATGAAGTACACACAAGGTGAAATGCAGACTCACATCGTCCAGCGCCATTTTTATTCTTATTGTTTCTTTTTGCAGCGACAGCTCACAACTAAAAGTATTAGCACCAGAGTTAGCTAGTAGCTAATTTGCAGCAGTTGTACGATGTCCATCAGAGCGAGGTATGAGTAAACCAGTCTTTGTCTCACTCCTCAGGCGTTGCAGCAGAAGAACGTGGAATGTGCCAGAGTTTATGCAGAGAACGCCATCCGGAAAAAGAATGAAGGTCTCAACTGGCTGCGCATGGCGTCCCGAGTCGATGCTGTGTCCTCTAAAGTCCAGACGGCTGTCACCATGAAGGGAGTAAGTGACTGTGTTCAGCTGGTTCCATGACACACGCTGCCTTAGATCACATATATCTGATGTCCAGTCAGTATGTAGGATGACCTAGTATCTTCTGTCATAATGCCACATCACATTATTCCCAGAATGAAGCGAGTACATTATAAAAGCTTCTCATTTTTTCCAGGTGACCAAAAGCATGGGCCAGGTGACCAAGGCTCTGGACAAAGCTCTGAGCTCCATGGACCTGCAGAAGGTCTCGGCCATTATGGACAAGTTTGAAACTCAAGTACAGAACCTGGACGTCCACACCTCGGTGAGTTGCTGCTCACAAAGCACAGTTCAGTGGATCTTCAGTGAAGGTCTGACAGCAGCTTATGTTTGATATTTGTTTCACGGAATTGAGAAAGACCTGAAAATGTCATGTCTCAGGTGAAATCTTTAAAACTCAAACCCAGTTCTCTCCTTTTCTCACACCAGGTGATGGAGGACTCCATGAGCTCGGCCATGACGCTGACCACGCCTCAGGAGCAGGTGGACGACCTGATCCACCAGATAGCAGAGGAGAGCGGCCTGGAGGTGATGGACCAGCTCAACCAGCTGCCGGCAGGAGCCACCTCTGTGGGCGCTCCGAGCACAGTGAGCCAAGAGAAGGAGGACCAGCTGTCTCGAAGGTAGAGAACCAGAATGTGTCATAACAAAGAAGCAACACAACGGACTCATGTTCCTTTAACACAACACGTTCGCCTGGTGCAGAATCACAAGTCACACACAAACTGCACATTCACTGCTGGGTCAGAGCATGAGGAAGGAAATTAGATTTCACACGGATACACACACTCACACACACACACACACACACACACACACACACACACACACACACACACACACACACACACACACACACACACACACACACACACACACACACACACACACACACACACACACACACACACACACACACACACACAAGGCACTCCTGTTGCTGCAAAGTCATGAGTGATGAAGAAACAAACAAAGACAATGTTCAACTTGAAAAGAGAAGGAACACTAGTCGGGGTTCCCGAACAAAAAACACCTTGAAAGACTTTGTAAATACATATCCATTTATCCTCGAAGCTGAAGTAAAGACCTGCTGCTGCACATCCACCAGTTTATTCAAAGTTTAAATCAGTTTTCTGTCCCTTCACTTGTCTCAGCTGCAGCAGAGCGTTGACTCTGCGCCTCCTTGCTCCCTGAACGTGTCACATGACGAGTGTGAAGCTCCGTGATGAATCTGAATGAAACGTCTTTTCAGTGAACTGCACATTTATCACCAGCGTCTCCAAACAGCTCAACTCTTTCCTCTTTTCACTCCTTCCAGACTCGCTGCTCTACGGAACTGAAGGCTGCTCTGGGAGCGGTGACGGCGCTGATGGCTGCGAGGAAGCAGATGACAGGAAGCTGTGTGTGTGTGTTTGTGTGTTTGCGTGCGTGTGCGTCTCAATCGAACTGTTCCTATCGGGAGGACTTAATGAGGCTATTGATTCCCACTCTCCTGCTTTATAAATACACACACACACACACACACACACCACCTGAGAGGCATGAATCTCTCTCTCTCTGGTTCACCTTCCCATTATCGATCCATTTCTATTTTCTCCTTTTAATTCCCCACTGGGTCTCAATCCCCCCCCCCCCCCCCCCCTTCACACTGGATGTCTGCTTTGTACAAGAAGAAAAACATTTTACAGACTGTGTAATGTAGAGGGATGGAAACACAGAGTTTTAATGGGCACTTAGAGTCATTATACCAGAGTAGACAGTCGACTTCCTGTTTACACCACATGACCAGTGTGTGTGTGTGTGTGTGTGTGCTAGGCTCCATCCAAACTACATCCTGTTTGTGGACAGAGATTATTTCTGATTCTGAGAAATCATCCGGACGAGATCGATTTATTTTAACAAACACCGTTTTACAAATGAAGGATTTCAGGTGGACGGTGAGTTCACGTTTTTTAAAAACATTTTTTGATCCATTTGTCAGAAATGGTTTAATAGTTGATTATTTTCAGAGGAACAAGATTCTTAAATGAATTGGGGGGGGGGGGGGGGGGGGGGTTGTCAGATTTGCACGTATTATTCTTTGTTGTTCTTCTTGTTGTTGTTGTTCTTGGTAACACTACAGCACATCGCCCCCCCCCCCCCCCCCCCCCCCCCCTCGTCAGCCTCCAGTCAGCAGCCTCCACCTGACCTCACTATAAAACACAGTGACTCCTCCCACTTGTTGTTTCTCTGTGTCGAGCTTTGATTCAGACTTTTTGCTTTCAACGCCTTATTTGGGAAGCAGGTGCTTTCGGGGGGGCTTCCCCCACCAGTGCCTGACGCAGGAGTCCACAGGCCGTCTGTAACTCTGTGGATTGAAGCTGCCTGGTCTCTCATAGATACTTGGTATTTGATTTAAGTTGTTGAAACTCTTGCCCCCCCCCCCCTCCTCTCAACGGACACATCGGAACCTCATCCAGATATTTTTAGAAGCGTCCCCGGCTGATCAGCTGATCACTTGTCTCAGTTTCATCCTGGACGGTTTCAGGAGGACAACACTTCCACTCAGAGCTGTGATGCACCAGCTGGATTATTTAGATTTTTGATATATTGTTTTTTTTTCCTGATATCCCTTGTAAACCATACATTTGATGGGAAAGTTTCATTTGTGGTGTTTTGGGTAAATACAGGAGACGTGGACAGAGAAGAATGAAATGTAGAATGTCATCAGAACATGATCGAATGGATCTGAAGACTGGGTCCATTTGTCTTTTGTTATTTTCAGGATGAAGCTGTGTACTGAGCAGCTCATCTTCCTCTGGGTCCGGTTTCTGTTTTCTCCATTTTAACACTAGGAAGCTTCATTTGTACTCAGAGGTCAACAGACGTATCAGCATGTTGGTTTTGTATATATATATCTATGTGTATCTTAAATAAATAAAATCTGCCCTCTGATGCCGTCTTTCCTTTAACTCTCAATACTCAGATAAATACTCAAAAAAGTTAATAAAGCGCATAAACCAGTAAAAAAAATCATTACTCAGCATCACAGCTGTCATAATGATGGATTTTAATTAAATGATCATTGTATAAAGTTGTGAAACAATTAAGAACAATAATAATGATGCTTCTTTTGTAAATTTTATTTAAAATTTGTTTTATCTATTAAATTACGCCTAGATGATCCCAAAAATTATAATGAACGAATAATGAAATACAGATCTGTGTGAAAACTGTGGAGACGTGATAGTCACAGATGGAACAATTTTATTATTATGATTCATAAAATGATGTAAAAAACACTGGAGTGATTTAAACTATTATCCTACACCTATTAACACAACATACATTTTATCATATAACATTAGGATATTGCGACAGGCGTCTGAGCAGCTGGAGATCACAACTTCTAGGCTTCCTGTTTGTGACCCTCATGAGGTCATGACCCTCATGAGGTCATCACCCAGGATGATGTCATGTGTGGAGTCTGTGGTGCACACTGATGTTTCACTGGCTTTTCAATATCAAGCTTCCAGACTGGTCAACATGGCTGCTCATGATCTCATCTGCAACACAACACAAGGCCGCTCATGATCACTGCTCTGAGAGGGTTCATGATTATTCACACACACACACACAGACACACACAAACACACACACACACACGGTATACTTCTATCATAGTGAGGACACACTCCCGAAGCCTTCACTCTAACATGAGCCTGATTCCAGACCTAAAACCAAGTCTTAGAACGAGAGGATCAAACACAGTCTGTTGATAATAATGGTAGATTTTATTTGATGATTTATTACATTTCTAACATAAATAAAAATGTTCCTGAGGAGTGTTGTTGCAATTCTGTGATCCCACCCTACACACCGAGGAACGAGACACACACCTCTTACAGTAGTGTCACACTTTAATGCTCAGAGCATGGTACACAAAGGTTTGTTTGTTTTATGCACCCCGATGGGAAGCTGTTCTTTCTCTTCATACCTCAATCACAGGGGAAATGAACATGATCACATTGGGCCTGATCGAATGTTACATTTCCCTTCCAGGAGTTTATGTCTCGATCTCTCCTTACAAGACTTCTTCAGACAGCTGATGTTCCTTTGGTAAAGTATGATCATCTAGAGTCAAACAGACCATTAAGCACCGGATGGGGGGGGGGGGGGGTGGAAACCACAGCAGCTCAGAAACCAAAGGCTGACGTCACAGTGGGCGGACACAGGAGAACCCACAATGTTCTCCCTCTGTTAGGTCCATGCTTAAAAAGTACACACAGACATACTTTCACACACAGCCGTGATCCCTGCTGCTGCAAATATTCCTGTGGATTCTCCATGAAGGTGTCAGGGCAGGCGGAGGTGGAATCCCTCTTCACTCTCTCAGGCTGTTTGTGAAAGATACGTCATGAGGTATATTTTCATACTGAGGATAAATAATTACAAAGCTCAGGGCAACGTGAGCCAGGCAGGAAATGTTCATAACCAGGAAACGTCACAGAAGAAGCCGAGGACTCCTCCCACCTTCTCTCTTAAGCTCTGACTGAGCCACGGTGACAGAAGCATGACGCACAACTCATGAAAACACAATAGCTGATGAATAAGCTTGTCCCAGGTCTGACTTCAACACAACGAGACGTGACAGTTAATATCCAAGACACGACCGGCCTGGGTGGTGCTCTCACAGCAGGGATCTGACCCAGTGACCTCACTGACCCTCCACAGGAAACCTGGAGGTCCAGATGAAAACGGCTTTTAAATATTTCAGTGACTCACAGCAGCAGCTATAAAAAGATGGAGGCTGACAGTGGGGGAGTTCCCCTGTGATGCCACAGTCCCCACCCGGGCTGCAGTGTCAGGTTTCCCTGCTCTGTCTGCTGCTTGTGTTTGACAAATAAGCAATAGGCGACTTGGCTGCCGAGCGGGAACCGGACACGGATCAGTGGAGTCGACTGTGTTGATTTTTAATCCACAAGCGTAATGGATCAGTCACGAGTCACCGGGCGATCGATGGTGAGGAAGCAGAGAGTGGGAAACAGAGAGCAGCAGATAAACGGGTCTGTAGAAGACATGGAGGAGGAGGAGGAGGAGGAGGAGGAGTGAACCTGAGAGAAGAGAAGCAATAGAAAAGAATAACAAACCAAACTTATCAGAAATATAAACAGTTATGTAGTTTTATTTGTTAATTTGTGTTCCTCCATGCTGGGGGGCAGGGTGTGTGACCTGCCCTCCAGACACCAGGAGCTGATCAAAGGGATTTGGCTTCACTCGCGGGACCTGTCATCTTGTTCTTATTTATTTACTGTCAAAGAATCTGACTCTCAGCTGGTGTGGGAATCGAATCCTATCATATCAAGTGCTATCATTATGTATCGTATCATATGGCACCAGATGTTTTATATATATAAATAATCAGGTACATGTCCCCCCCCCCCCCCCCCCCCCCCACCATAATAACGGTGTTTCCCCTCCCATGTGACCGCCCCTGCTGATTGGTTGCGCACAGTTGAACGCCCCATCTGGATTAATGTGGAGGATCCGTCAAGTCAGTTACATTAAACCAGAGAGAGGGAGAGGAAGTAGTAAGATTCTCCTTTACAAAATAAATGCATACAGGCCTTCTGGTAATCTGCCGATAAGTGATGCATGACCCACGATAACAATAATATCATGATAAGGCGATGCTGCAATATTCTATATATTGTAAGACAATCGTGTATCATGAAATCTGATTAACTGAAGAGTAGAGAAAGACCCAAGTCTTATCTTAGTTCCTCTTTAGTCTTTATAAAACACACTGTAACTTGTCAATGTCCAAATATGACATAGCTCTAATGATTAACAACCACAAACTGTCCAAACTATACAGAACTAAATAAATAAATATCACCAGCATATTGGTAATCGCATCTCATGGGTCAGGACAGCCATATTTTGCCATATCCATATTTTATCGCATCTCTGATCACGATCCAGGATGTGGATCCAGGATCTGCATCGATGAGGCAGAAGGACTCTGGTGAAGAAGTGAAGTCATTAATATAATATAATTCTTCTTTCATCCTCATTTTCATTCAAGATGTGAGATTGAAACTGTTTGGTTTGGTTTTATGAGCGAAACAAACTGGTACATTTTATTTTGGTGATGAAAACCGGATGTCAGTCTCTCAATCTCCGGGCCGCAGAGGAACCGCAGCGGATGGACGATGCTCGCGGCTCCAGAGCTCCAGACTCGCGGCCACGCAGAGACACCGACACGCAGGACGAGCCGCGGCTTCAGGTGCGTTCACACGGGGGTCGTGACATCGAGTCGCCGGAGCGAGGAGAGGCCGTGAGAGGCCAAGAGAGGCCGAGAGAGGGAGCTGTGCGCCGGGCGCCGCTGCAGCTGGGAGCCCGGCTCGGCCCGGACAGGGCGGGGCGCGGGGATGTTTAGGTTCCGGTATAAAGGCAGCGACATAATGGGAACCAGACGAGCTGTGGAGCCGGCTGCTGCCGACGTTTCGTACCGGAGACTACAATGAGAAGTTCGCCGTCGTGCTGTGAGCGGGCGGCGGTGTGAGCGTCAGGGGGAGGCCGCTGAAGGAGTAGGAGCAGGCGGAGGGAGAAGCGTGTGTCTGCGGCGTCGCGGCACCGCCACCCCCGCTAACATGAGGACGCTATTCACGCTCTGGTGTCTCCTCATCACCGGAGGTTCGGCGCGGGCCACCGGGAACCTGACCGTGGACAGCGGCAACCGCACCGACCTGAGCCCCGGCGGAGGCTACCTCAGCATCGGGGACGGGTCCTCGCAGGAGTTCGAGTTTCCTGAAAACACCAACGGAGTGATCGTGATCTCCAGCCTGTACCGGAGCCCCGCGGCCGGCAGGCAGGGCCGCAGGAGCCGGAAGCAGACGCTGACGGTCCGCTCCATGGACCCGGAGGTCCTCAGCATCCTCAACGTCACCGACAGCGGCCACGCGGGTCCCGCTACGAGCTACATCATCAGCATCCGCTCCGGGGTCCCGGGCACGGCCCAGCTGCAGATCCAGCTGCTGAACCTGGACCAGGACTCGGTGCCGGCTCTGGTCGAGGAGAGGACGGATTACTCCATCCGAGTGGCGCCCGCTGCCGATGACCCGGCCAGCCGACTCATCCAGTCCGGGGGCCTGTCCCATTTCTCAGAGAACCCGGTGCTGTTCGCCCTGCTGCCCCTCATCTTCGTCAACAAGTGTGCCTTCGGCTGCAAGGTGGAGGTGGAGGTGCTGCGGAGCCTGCTGCGGAGCCCCGTGCCCCTGCTGCTGGGGGTGCTGGGGCAGTTCCTGGTGATGCCCCTGTACGCCTACTGTGTGTCCCGGCTGGCCTCCCTGCCCCAGGCCCTGTCCCTGGGCCTGGTCATCACCTGCTCGGCGCCCGGCGGAGGGGGGGGATACCTGTACAGCCTGCTGCTGGGTGGAGACGTCACCCTGGCCATCTCCATGACCCTGGTGTCCACGGTGGTGGCCGCCGCAGCCATGCCGCTGTCCTCAGCCCTGTATGGGCGGCTGCTGGGGGTCCACGCCGCCCTGCACGTGCCCTTCGTGAAGATCCTGGGCACCCTCCTCTTCATCGCCATCCCCATCTCGCTGGGCATGCTGGTCAAGCTGCGCCTGCCCGCCCTCACCCGCGTCCTGCTGGCGCTCATACGCCCCTTCAGCTTCGTGCTCATCATAGGGGGCATCTTCATGGCCTACCAAATGGGGGCGTCCATCTTGGCCAACGTCCGGCCCCAGATTGTGGCAGTAGGGGTGACGGTGCCGATGCTGGGCCTGGTGGTCGGTGCGGTCATGGCGAAGGTGGCGGGCCTGGCCCCCCCACAGAGGAAGACGGTCAGCATAGAGGTGGGCGTCCAGAACAGCCTGCTGGCCCTCGCCGTCATGCAGCTGTCCTTCCGCCGGGTGGAGGCGGACTTCGCGTCCCAGGCGCCCTTCATCGTGGCCCTCAGCAGCACCTCGGAGATGCTGCTCATGGTTCTGGCGTACTTCGCCCGGCGGAAGCTGTGTGGCTCTGCCGTCCCCGCGACTGACGCTTGATTGTAGCTGCAGTTTGGTTCTGAACCCTCTCCGACCTGTGGACATTTGGCGTCCCTCAGCTTTGGCGTGAAGACGCCCAGCACTCCCGACCCAGTGGTCACTGTGGTTTCACGCAGCAGTGAACAAACCTTTTGAGATTCTTTTGTCCTCGTTTTCATACTTTTCGTGAAAACCAAAGGCCTTTTACCCCCCCCCCCCCCCCCCGAGACCTTTTTGTGTTTATTTTACACGAAGTACTTTTTAAATCAGATTATACTGTGAGGTACTCTATGTAAATATTCCTACCAAGAGAAATACCTATAAAAGAAAAGATATTTTTCTACCAGATTACTTTTTGTAATCATAAAAGGCAAAAAAAACGGATTTGTATCATGTTTACAAGAGGTCCATGTGTCTTAGCCCGGGGGGGCGAGGAGTGGAATCATGTATGAATCAAACAGGAACATGATGATGATGATTTGAAAGTTTATTTGTTTATTAATGATTGTGTTTCCTGGATTTCGAAATCCAAGTACTTGAATATGCGAGAAAGGAACTGAAGATAAAATGGAATAAAAAACCTTGTTGAGTTGAGTTTTCCAGTTTCTGTTTGATTGAGACAAACTGGGACCAGTCTGCGTCGGACTGGAACCACGACCTGCGGCTGTTTGCACTTTGCCAGCGACTCGTTCCTCTTCTGCTCAGAACAGAACTGACGGCTAGTCTTTGTTTTGCATGTTCAAAGATCAGTTTCTATGAAGGGCGTTTCATCATATCAGATATCTCCAGGTTATCGCTGCTGGGGCCTGATCCTGTGTTTGTTCAGTCGCCATGTTTGATTTCACAGTTTCCTGAGAGAAATGGCAGATCATTGTTTCTTTCTTTACCTTCGTGAGAAACCAAACTCCAGAGAAACACAACACCTCACACATCCAGGGCTTCTGTTCACTTTCTTCCAGGTTCTGTTGCTTTCTGTCATTCTGGGGAAACTCTTAAGAAACTATAACTTTACAACAGACTCCTGATGAAACCACATTTAAATTCGCTGTTTGGCTCTGCGACAAGTCTCACACACACACACACACTCGATAATTATCACAATAGATAGTTACAACGTTTTATTGTTTTTGAAGGTTCTGCTTTTAAGGTGGAAGCTGTTTTTCTAGAAGAGATCAAGCTTCACACGATCAACTCTTCTTCACTGGATTAAAACCTTTGTTTCAAAGTGTTAGGTTCAGTTTGAATTGTTGAGTGTTGGTGACGTTGTCTCTTTTGAAAAGTTTTTATCAGTTTGAACAAACTTCCTTCAGTTGGTTTGAGTTTGGTTTACAGAGGAACTGCTAAAGGAGAAGTCCGCCTGTAGCCTGACCTCAGGTCAGTCACTTGTCCTGAGGACGAGGTTCAGGTTTTATCAGATTCCTCCTGTTGAAGGAAGTAAACAGGTCAACAAGCTGAGCTGACGACATCAGACTCACAATCTGGTTCACAGTCCACAACTGGAACAACAACAGCGCATTAATCGTCCACAAACGCACAACAGCCTCATTAGTTCTTTTGTAGAACAGGTAATGACACACTATAAACCGGCTTTTATGAGTTCTGCATTCTAAAAGTACGTCATGTATCCGCAGCTGAACTAAACGTTGGAGAATCATTACAGATCACAACATTTGAAACTTATGTTTGAATTGTGGGTTTGTTAAAAAAACGGATTGAGCAGAAACCACTGGACCTTCTTCTGCTCAGTGGAGGGAAGGGCTTTCTTTAACATTGTGAGATAAGCTGCTTTTCCACATCAGAAATTAGAGTCCAGTCCCTTTTATGAAACCACCTTTAAATTCACAGGATCCAGATTTGATTTTCAGATTCATGAATTACTCTGAGTAATTATGTCAAAGAAAGGAAGGAAAACGAGTGGATCCATCCTCTGATCTGGATCCACACCAACTTGAACAGTTTCTTTCTCTCTCTCCCCCCCCCCAAACAAACAACCTCGGAGATAATCCACACAACAACCTCCACAGCTCCTCAGTGACAGATCTGTTCCTGCAGCAGACGTTCTAATGTTCCTTCATTTACACCAGGTTCCACTGAGCGCTCAGGAATGTAGCACAGCTGTGAAGCCTCCAGGCCGAGGGCTGTTTGCTCTCAGTCAGTCTCTGCTGCGTTCCCACTGGTGTGGCTGCCGCACACAGGGAGGGGGGGAGGGGGGGGGAGTCCACGTCTTTGTACTTCACACCGGCGCAGACGAGGATCCATGAGTCATGACCTCCCACGTTAAAACTGTTTCTTTCATTTTGCTTTTCATCAGCAGCACCGTCTGTGTCTGTCATGTGACATCTTGTCTTCGGGGGTCAGATCAAGTCAACCCACCTCGACTGGTTAATTTGTCTCAGTGCATTCTGAGGGAATATCAACTTCTCCACTGGAAACACTTGATGAACGATCCAGTCCTCATTCAGGTCCCAGCTTGTTGCAGCCTGCAGCTTCGTCACAAGGCCTCGGTCTTCTGAGGAGAGCTCCTGTGGGATGTCAACATTTAACATAAAAGAGATAATACTTCTGAATTTCTCCTCTAAAGTCTGAAGTTTACACCTTTTCTATGGTTTCAGTAGATTTTTGTTATGTTGTGTGTCGGGGACAAAACTGTTCCCTGAGCTGCGCTGGTGCTTCTTCATTCATCAGCAGGAAAATAGCAAAAAAGAAAAGTTAAAACCTGTTTAAATGTATTTTATTTCCTCTATCTATATATATGTATGTATATATTGTAAACTTTCAATACCTCAATATTGCTGCCTTGAAAAAACAAAACAGTCCTGGACACATATCAGTTTGTTTTTCATATTGAAACTATTTTCCTTCATCCTGGTCCCTCTTAACTTTAATTTTCATTATCTCTCATCCCAGTTGTTGGTGTAACTTTAATTTAAAGTTTCAGTGAATGGACTGAATTCAGCCATTTATAATACACCTCTTTGATTTTTCTCGGCATCAGACCTTTGTCCTTTTGATAGGGGACAAACCGCTTGTCCTCCTGAGCCACAGGATTGCTCATTAGAATACACAGATCTATTAATACACAGGGAACACGTCGGAGATTCTGCAACAGACGATGGAAACTTCCATTTTTAGGTTTTCCTGCTTGGACCCCGTGTGTCTTCAGACTTTTCCTACTACACACACATAAACACACAAACAAACACACACAGGAAATCCTGCTCATATCCAGAGCTGCAGTCACGATGTAACTCACCTCCTCCGGCCTCCAGTGACAGTGGCTCCCTCATGATTCAGACAGGGGCTGCCACTGCAGTGCAAAGTGTGTGTGTGTGTGTGTCTGTGTGCGTGTGTGTTTCCTCAGGTGACGCTGTGTTGTTGTTCACCGAGCTGACAGCTGATGATGCTCCTGCACTCCGCACCCTGTTTATATTTCTATCCTGCACATTAGTGGCACAATAGGAAGACGTTAAAGATTCATGAGGACACGTTGCATCAAGTTTTCATGAACAGCTCCCTGAGAGGAGAGATCTTCACTGGAGAGCTCCAGGGCCAAGATGGAGGCTGCTGCTGCACAGTCACACACACACACACACACACACACACACACACCACGCAGCACGCA
Source organism: Pleuronectes platessa (assembly GCF_947347685.1). Lineage (NCBI taxonomy): Eukaryota > Metazoa > Chordata > Actinopteri > Pleuronectiformes > Pleuronectidae > Pleuronectes > Pleuronectes platessa. Next base: position 1,783,223 of record NC_070632.1, read on the forward strand.
GCACCTGGAACGAGTCAAAACACTTATCTGATTAAACTATGACTCAACATCTTTTATGTGAAGTGTTGAGAAACTCTTTGATAGCAACACAACGTCTCCTGTTCTCATGCACACACACAACAATGTTGTGTTTGTTGTGTACAATCATCTTTAGCACATGAACATGAGAACATTACAAAATACAGAAACAGTGGTTTTAAACTTCTTCATGAGACAATACAACACAGTACAAGATTATCCAAGACAACACAACACAAGACAAAACAACACAATATCTATTTACACAACACAACACAATACAATATTATACAACATTACACAAGACAACGCAAAATAAGACAACAACACAAGATCTATTTATACAACACAACACAGTATAACATTACACAAGCAACCCAAAACAAGACAATACAAAACAGTACAACATTATACAGAGAACACCACACAAAACAGTACAACATGATATAACATTACACATGACAACACAAGAAAGTAAAACATTATATAACATTACAAAAGACAACTCAACATGAGACAAAACAACAAAGGTCTATCTACACAATAAATTATCAAAGAAACACAACCAAAGATAATACAACATTATACAAGACAACACAACACAAGACAAAACAACACAACACAAAACAACACGTCACTGGGACTTAAGTAACCTCCGGGTTAGTTCATGTTTGTCCCACGTGACGGGCTGCTCTCCTCTGATTGGCTGTAGAACAATAACAGAGAAGCGCGGGAGGGAAACATGGCGGAGGAGGAGGAGAAGTTCAACATGGAGCCTCAGACACTTCATTAAACCTGCTCAACTTATTAACGTGACTTTATGAATCAGGGAGCGGCGGAGACTTTAGCGGACATGTCGGTGAAGCTTCCCTGTGAGGAGCAGGGTGTGTCCCGCCTCCTCGGTGAGTCCCCCGGAGACATCCTGTCCACTTCCATCCTGTCTCCTCATGTCGGAGACACGAGATGTGGAAGGGACAGGATTTATAATATGTATATTTATATCTCTGTGTTTATATACATATATATGTACGCGTAGAGATTTATATATGTGTGTATGAAAGTACTCCTACAAAGAGAAATACCTGTAAAAGAAAATATGTACATGGAATCATCCATATTTATATTTATATTGTTTTCTGCTCTTCACAGTTTCTCCTGTCACTCACTTTACCTCCTGATCCACATGTTCACGTATCTGCTGTAGTTCTGACTGATTCTGTATGAAACTGTCCTCTTGTCCCATGTGTCCTCATGAACCATGTGTCCTCGTGTCCCATGTGTCCTTGTGTCCCATGTGTCCTCATGAACCATGTGTCCCATGTGTCCTGGTGAACCATGTGTCCCATGTGTCCTCGTGAACTATGTGTCCTCGTGAACCATATGTCCTCATGAACCATGTGTCCTCTTGTCCCATGTGTCCTGGTGAACCATGTGTCCTCATGAACCATGTGTCCCATGTGTCCTCATGAACCATGTGTCCTCTTGAACCATGTGTCCTCGTGAACTATGTGTCCAGTTGTCCCATATGTCCTCATGAACCATGTGTCCTCTTGTCCCATGTGTCCTCATGAACCATGTGTCCTCGTGAACCATGTGTCCTCTTGTCCCATGTGTCCTCATGAACCATGTGTCCTGGTGAACCATGTGTCCTCTTGTCCCATGTGTCCTCATGAACCATGTGTCTCATGTGTCCACGTGAACCATGTGTCCTCGTGAACCATGTGTCCTCTTGTCCCATGTGTCCTCATGAACCATGTGTCTCATGTGTCCTCGTGAACCATGTGTCCTCGTGAACCATGTGTCCCATGTGTCCTGGTGAACCATGTGTCCTCGTGAACCATGTGTCCCATGTGTCCTCGTGAACCATGTGTCCCATTTGTTCTCTTGAACCATGTGTCCCCGTGAACCATGTGTCCTCTTGTCCCATGTGTCCTCATGAACCGTGTGTCCCATGTGTCCTCTTGTCCCATGTGTCCTGGTGAACCATGTGTCCCATGTGTCCTCGTGAACCATGTGTCCCATGTGTCCTCATGAACCGTGTGTCCCATGTGTCCTCTTGTCCCATGTGTCCTCATGAACCATGTGTCCCATGTGTCCTTGTGAACCATGTGTCCCATGTGTCCTCATGAACCATGTGTCCTCATGAACCATGTGTCCTCATGAACCTTGTGTCCCATGTGTCCTCATGAACCTTGTGTCCCATGTGTCCTCATGAACCATGTGTCCTGGTGAACCATGTGAACCGTGTGTCCCATGTGTCCTCTTGAACCTTGTGTCCCATGTGTCCTGGTGAACCATGTGAACCATGTGTCCCATGTGTCCTGGTGAACCATGTGTCCCATGTGTCCTCTTGAACCATGTGTCCTCATGAACCATGTGTCCTCTTGAACCTTGTGTCCCATGTGTCCCTGTTGTCCCCCAGCGGGTCGTGTGGTGTCCCGGCTGCAGCCTGACGGAGCTCAGCGGCTGCAGGAAGCAGCCGTGCAGCTGCTCCAGCAGCAGCAGGACCTGTGCAGTCTGCTCAGGGAGGTCTCTGTGAGTGACACTAGATTTATTACTTTACATTATGTCATTATATAATATATTATATGATTGACAGTCATGATCAGAACACCTGACCTGGAAAGACACTGTCCCTCAGAAGGCAGTGAGGTCTGAGATCAGAGCCGTGTCCTCCTCACATCTCCTCAGTGGTTGAACTGGTGTGCTCGGATCCACCAGACGACTTTTCTCTAATTTGTCATAAACATAACTTCCATGTATTTGTCTAGACTCCGGCTGGCTGCTGTCGGACTGGGGAGCAGAGAGCTGTGGCCCCCGGAGGCCTCACAGGGTCACTGCTGGGTGAGTCACTGGTTTACATGTTGGTCTTTATACCTGGACGCTGGGAGGAGGTGGAGACGTGTCGTCCTTCTTTATCGACGGTCTATGGTTTAACCAAGTGGCCAAAGTTGAATAGGCAGGTCATGTGACACACTCGGGCCCAGAACCACCTGCTGGGACAATTCTGACAAAACACACGCCCCCCCCCCCACACCTCAAGGATGTGTTGAATTAACACATATTATATTATATTATATGATATTATACTGCATTACATTGCATATTGCAATTTGACACTGTTCACTGTTTTGCATTTTCCATTTCACTTTTTATATCTTTTATATCTTTTTATTTAGATATGTTTATGTCTAAATAAATGTTACTTTGTATAAATATTAGAAATAGTGAGTAAATATATATTGTTTTTTTATTGCTTTTCTTATGTGTCTTGTATTTATTGTTTATTGTATTCACCAATAACAAGAGCACATTCCTGGTGGGTGTAAACCTACTTGTTAATAAATACTTTCTGGTTCTGATCAGAGCTGTGAAAACAGAGGAACTCATTTCTGCAGTCATTCAGAACCTCTCAGTGTTTGTTGTGTGTTTGGATTTTAACATCTCATATTTAAGTCAGCTGCAGATCAGCAGACATGATGAAGTTCCTGTTCCCTTCATGACGTCCATCTTTGTTTGTTGTTGATTTTCTGGACAACTACACATTCTTTTAGATGTAGTTTCTTTTGCTTTTATTCACAATGAAGAGACAGAACGGGAGTAAGAGCTCTGAACTCCAGCTTGTGTTGTTTGACCCGTGGACAGAGGGCGAGCTGAGGCGTCAGGCCGAGGCGCTGGGCGTCCCGGTGGCGGTGCTGTCGGTCAAGTTGACCCTGGACCGACTGACGGAGATCACTGCACCTGAAGGAGCAGAGGACGAGAGGCGAGAGCTGCTCACGTCCTCTCAGAGAGTGAGTATCTTTCATTTGTGGCACAATCCAAGGTGAGCATTCTGAGTCACAAGCTACTGACGGTGGGAAATGTCTTTAATCTGGAGGAGCAGCTGCACCTCTACCAGGAACATGTTGTTTGAGTGTGTTGGTGCAGGTTTGCTCGTGTCATAGATCCACCCCTTCATTATCTACACCACAAAGGCTTAGTGGGTGTCAGGGGGCGGCTGGAGCCAATCCCAGTTGACATCGGGCGAGAGGTGGGGTCCACCCTGGACATGCTTTAAAGTCTCCAGTTAACCAAACCTCCATCTGCATGTCTTCAGACTGTGGGAGGAAGCTAGAGAACATGCAAACCACACACATGAAGACCCTGGTCCTGCACCACAAGGCCCCTGGTCCCTGGGTTCTTCACCTCGAGCTACATGTGCACAAATTTAAGTGTTTAAAGAATCCGTGTGTTTTTTGTTCCTGCAGAAAAAAACGGACAAAAGCAAACACACAGTCTCCTGTCAGTGTCGTGAGTGTAAAATAAATCCATCTTCTATCTGATCTCTGTGTCTCACAAGTCTCTTCACACTTGTCATGTGTGTTGATAAAGGCCCAGTGAAGTGCAGTGTTGAGTTTGGACATGTGAGACGTTCAGATTCAACACTGCTTGTTGATCCAGACTAAGGCTGATATTCCAGTTCAGGCTCTGTGAACTGAGTTGAGCTTCTCTAAACTCTTGTGTGTATAGTGAGATCTGTGTGTAGTTGCTCTTTCCACTGTGTGATGTCGTGTCACTCGCACAGTGACTTGACATTTCCCTGCTGATTCGTAGTTCCTGTTTTACCAGTTGGTAATAACAGCTGCGTGAAGCTTAAACCAGCACAGATCTGCCTGCAGATGATTACGTGGTTTACCATTGTTCAGTGAAGCAGCAGGAGGCTGCACCCTGGCTTAGTCTCAATTACACCATTCTCAGGATTCTCGTTCAGAGCATGTTGTTTATGAAAGTCTCTGTCCTCTCCAGGTCCGGCTGTGTGTCCTGCTGGAGTCCAGCAGAGACCTGGTGTCCCAGGGAGCCCTCTGCCCTAAGCTGCTGTGGCAGGAGTACAGGAGGGATCAGGTGTGTGTGTGTGTGTGTTTGTGTGTGTGTGTGTGTGTGTGTGTGTGTGTGTGTGTGTGTGTGTGTGTGTGTGTGTGTGTGTGTGTGTGTGTGTGTGTGTGTGTGTGTGTGTGTGTGTGTGTGTGTGTGTGTGTGTGTGTGTGTGTGTGTTTTCACAGCATGTCCACACACTGTATACGAGGCCTTTCAAAAGGTTTTTACTTCTCAAGTTTTACACCATGTGAAATTCCAATAACAGGGTTTCTACAGATAATTTAAACACATAAACACTGTGATTATGTTCATATCAGAAAGAGGAGTCAAAGAGCAGAAAAGGGATAAAGTTTGACGGACTGATAAATCATTTAAAATTTGCAAGTTAATCCTAAAAACGTGTATTTACTAAAAAGGTGTTAGTTGCTTGTGAGAGATCAGAATCAGAATCAGAAAGTATTTATTGCCAAGTAGGTTTACACCTACAAGGAATGTGCTCTGGTTATTGGTGCATACAATGAACATAGAAACATAAAAACATAAAAACACAATAAATACAACACAAAAGCAAAGCAATAAAAAGAAACAATATATATTTACTCACTATTTACTTCTTATTTACTCCCTTTTTCTAATATTTATACAAAGTAAAATTTATTTAGACATAAACATATCTAAATAAAAATATATAAAAGATATAAAGATGAACACAGTCACACTCAGCTGGACTTTCTCAAGTTGAGTTTCTGAAGTGGTGTTTTGTTCCAGAAGCTTCCGGAGCTGGAGGTGCTGATCCACCTGCACTGTTCCAGCTTCCTCTCTCTGAAGTTCATCTTAGAGAGGTGAGAACTGTTCGACCAAGTTCATGCAAGTGGGACATTTTAACAGATCCTTTTTTCCAAATCTAAAAAAATCTGTAAGTATTGGTGGATGATTCTCTTCCCCCCCCCCCCCTCCCCCCCAAAAAAATCATATGAGAATGTTTTTAATGCACAATCATGATCTGAAACGTCCTGTTGAGAATATCCAGACAATCTTATAGATGTAGTAATTGGCCCCCCCCTCCCGCCCTCTTGCTTCTGTCCGCTCAGTGATGACGGGTCGAGGGTCTGGTTGGTGTCTCGGTTGAAGGCTCTGTGCAGCTGGACGCCTCCACAGGGGGAAGAGGAGACCAAACAACAGCAGCTCAGAGTGTTGTCCAGTAAGAACCACGGATGTGAAGTTTAATAATAGTCCGTGCTCGAGATGAATATGAGAGCGGATGTGGTGTGTTCCAGCGGTCGTTGGCGTCCTGGTGGGATGTGGCTTTGAGCTGAACTCTGAACCAGCAGCTCCAGACCAGAGGAGGGTCTCTCTCCTCTGCTGCTCACTGCTCGATGAGATGCTCTTCTGTGAGTCTGCCTGTCCCACTCATCCTGTTCTGTGATGATAAAATATTTACTAAAGTACTTTGTCTCACACCTCAGGGCCATGAAAGCTATTTTCTACTTCTTTAGACATTTAATTTGAGTATTTTTCCTCTTTTTTTCTGTGTGAACATGTCAATGTTTTCTTCTGTCCTCCTTCTTCAGGGCTTCTGGACACCGTGGACAAGAGTCCGACTTCTCAGTCTTCTGCAGCAGGACCTGGGCTTTGGTTCTTTGCTTTTTTGTTCTTTATTTGTCTTATAAACCTTCACATAATCAGACCTCAGTAGGAAAACACTTGTAAAACATGAGAACATACACAGATAATTGTCAAATTACAACCACTCATAGATTGCAGTCCCTTCAAAAACATACTATTTCACAATGTTAAAGAAAGTGAGACAACATTCCTGGATCCATCCCGTAGTCTGAGCTCTTTCTTGGCCCCGTCCATCAAGAGTCCAGAGAATCTGTTCGGTAGTTTCTGTGTTACCCTGCTGACAAACAAACGAACAGGGTGGAAACATCATAACCTCCTTGTGGTTGTTATTAATCGAGCCAGAGTCACACACCATGGACTGTAACGATGCATCTGGAGCTTCATGATGTCACTCTCTAGATTTTCCTGTTTCCCGGCAGCTGACCGTCTGATTTTTAGTTTCTGCTCAGTTCTCTGTTAACTGTTGACATCAGGGTGTGAAAACTCCAGGTCGCCTGTCTGGTCCTGAAACGCTGCAGCTGTGCACCTGGTGCTCACAACCACACTGGGCTCTGATCAGTGTCACAGTAACTGTCAGCTCCGTGTGCACGATGCACTCACTGAGCCACAGCCCTCACTGGAGTCTGTCTGCAGCATTGAGCCGTTCATTTAAACCCAGAGGTCTAAGAACTTACCATAATGAAAACACCAGTTAGACAGCAGGAGGTTAATTCATGACTATTGACTCAACATTGCATTTGGCTTGACTTTACTTTTCTCCTCTTTGTTTCGTGCAGGATTCAAACACTTGACGCTTCATTATGTGGAGTTCCAGCCTCAGCCGAGGCCGTTCAGCGTTTCTTCACACACTCCCTCACTCAGGCTCTGACTTACAAGCCTCGACTCACAGGTACAGACAAGTTAAAGATTATCTTTACAGCTTGAAAAGCCTGAAGTGATCTGGCAAGAACTTAAAACCAGGTCAGAGAATCCAGGCTTTAAAAGACCTAAAATAAAAACTCTGAGAAACATCTAAACCATGTTTTGTCAGTGTCGGACGCCGTCACTCTGCAGAGCGACTGGACCTTTGTGAAAGCCGACCCGTTGTTGATGTCTCTTTTCCGTAAGGTAAATATTAGTTTCTACATAAAGTGAGCTGAGGTTAAAACGGCTTTATACATGAAAGTAGCTTCATGTGCAACTATATATGTTTTTATTTATGAATAATCAGCTGAAACAAAGAATTGTGTAGTTTTGTTACCTTAAAATGAGACGTTCATATCGTATGAGGCCTGAGGACTGTAGAGTCTCCTACAAGCATTTTGAGCCATAATGAAAACAATGATTCTCTCTTGAAAACATGAATATTAAGTCAGATTTCTTAAATCTTTCGAACTTGAAATGCTGTTTGTGTCCTGAGATCTGTGTTTGTCTGTTGACTGGTGTCTGTTGACTGGTGTCTGTTGACTGGTGTCTGTCCTGTCTGTCCCAGCTGGCTGTGATCTTCAGCGTGGAGCTGCTGCTGCGTCACCTGCAGCAGGTTCTGGAGACTCACGAGGTCAACTGGAAACACGTCCTGTGCTTCCTGTCCACGCTGCTGGTTTACAGCCCCTGTGCTCCGCCCAGTCTCAGAGGTAAACAGGAAGGACGGATTTAAGGTTAAACGGTCACATCATGTTGATTTTAAAGGTTTTTCTTTGTGTCTGTTCTGTGTCTGTGCTTCTATCAGAGCTGCTGTCCCGGCTGCTGACTTCTGCTTTTGAAGGCTATGACCTGGAGCACATGGTGACAGCCTTCCTGTTGGCTCGCCAGGGGGCGCTGGAGGGAGCCGGCGTCTTCTCCTCCTACAGTGACTGGTTCAAGGTTTCCCATCATTTAGTTTTTAACACCAGGGTTGTACACAGTGATAAATAAGGAGGCCATGCTCAAAACGTCTTTAAATGAAATTCAGGATGGTCATATTCCTATAATTCTCATTTCTTTCCACGGAACGTCCGGTATAAAGCTGATTAAAATGCTCATTGGTTGAGTTTGACCATTTGTGACTTTGGTGATGTGTCAAAGTTACATTTCTGATATTTAGATTGTTGATATGACTGCTGTTAGTGTTGCAGTCCCACTCTGAAGTGCCTGGTTCTGCCTCTTCAGATGTCGTTCGGTGGCAGCAGTGGCTTCCATGCATCGAGTAAGAAGTCTCTGGTGTTCCTGTTGAAGTTCCTCTCGGACCTGGTTCCGTTTGAGCCCCCCCAGTACCTCAAGGTGACACTTGTTCTCCTAGACGTCATGGAGAACCTCCTTGTTCTGGATGTGTTCCCTTTTAGATCGGACCAGGTCTCAATGATATTTGACACAGACGAGTAAACAAGCAAAAACATTGGGAGATTTATATAGAAAGAAAAAATGCACACGTATATGAGGGACAATAAACAAATATTTATGCCATAAACTGCTTAAACGTTCTTCTCCTGTTAGGTTCATATCCTCCACCCTCCGTTCGTCCCTGTGAAGCACCGCAGCCTCCTGATGGAGTACATCTCTCTGGCCAAGACCAGGCTCGCTGACCTCAAGGTCAACATTCAAATCCCTGCATGAAGGAATCCCTCTTCAACACAGCATATAGAATTATTCACATTCAAACTGTGTAACAGCAACATAGTGATGATTGTATAATTGTGGTTAGTGTCCCTGAAAGTAAAGTGTGTGTGTGTGTGTGTGTGTGTGTGTGTGTGTGTGTGTGTGTGTGTGTGTGTGTGTGTGTGTGTGTGTGTGTGTGTGTGTGTGTGTGTGTGTGTGTGTGTGTGTGTGTGTGTGTGTGTGTGTGTCCATGTCCATGTCCATGCAGGAGTCGGTGGAGGACATGGGTTTATATGAGGATGTCTCTGGTGCAGGTGGAGCATCAGGATCAACACAGGTAACGGCGACCCCCAGTGGTCAGGCCAGGCCACAGCATCTCCTTAAATAGTTATTTATGTTGTGAACTATATTCATCAACCTCTAGTCACACTCCTCGTAAACGTGATTATATTTATGAGTTGGTTGCGATTGAAGAGCGCTGTCCTTCAGCTTCAGAGCAGGATTTATTGATTTCAGATTTTGTATTGATTTCACTAAAAGCCCTGTGTAAAGATGTTGCCTCCTGGGAGAGACACTGCACCTTAAACTAAAGTGTTAAGTGACTCCCTGTGAAACTGAGTTATTCTAAAGTCTGCATCAGTGGTTAGTAAGTGGTGGGTTAATAATGATGTATGATAATATTTAATAATGTATAATCTGTCTGCAGCCCCAGGGTCAGGCCGTGCAGGATGTGGAGAAGGCCGTGTCTCTGTTCGAGAGCACAGGGAGAATCTCTGCCACAGTCATGGAGGCCAGGTACAAAGTTAGATTATCACCAGACACAAGTTCCTTAAGTTTACAAAGTAAGTGACCCCCGTGTCCTCTCACAGTATTTTCCGGAGGCCGTATTTCCTGACTCGATTCCTTCCTGCTCTGCTGAAGCCTCGAGTGGTGAGCAACTTCCTGTTACGCTGATATAAAGTTATAAACAGAGGAGATGCCTGACTCCAGACAATCTAAGCTGTCACAGATCAAACCTATGAAGTGACGTTCACTCTTCTTTAAATTACAGCTTCCTGTGAAAGCTGATGCTCGGATGAGTCTCATAGAAGCTTTGAAAAAGTGAGTTATCATCAGAAGCCTTTATTCCATTTATTGTAAAAAGAATGTTCTGCTTCTCAGTATGATTTAATTCTGTTTGATGATTTCATTGAGTACATTTTATATCCTGGTTGTTTTCAGAGCGGAGAAGATCCCTGCCGCCCAGCACTCGTCTTACGTGGAGTCCTGCTCGAGACAAAGGCGACAGGACAGTGAGTCTGTGTGTGTTCTCCGCAGGATGACCACTTTGTGTTACTGAACTCAAACCACATCAACACAGATCAGTATGTTCTGGAAGATCATCCACTGATGACTCACAGTATGTGTTGTGTTTTCAGGGAGTGTTGTGTGTTCGGACGCCGCTGATGATCCTCTGGAGGTCCTGAAGGTTCAGCTGCAGGAGTTCAGAGGGCTGGTGGTGGATGGAGATGATGGAGGTGGGCAGATAAAGAGAAACACACACACACACACACACACACACACACGTGTCTGTGGCTCAACAGTCAATCAACACTTATAATCAAATCTCATCGTTGGGTTCGTGTTTCCTGTGATAATCATGGACTGTAAATAAAGATGATTGTGGTGAATTCATATCATCAAATCAAGATGATGGTCAGACATGTGTTTTCCACATCATGTTCACGACTCTGAACTCTTTGAAGTGTTCATCTTTCTCTAAATCCTCGTATGTGATTTTCATGTGTGTTCCTAAACCAACTGGTCCAGAGCAGAGTGTGTTTCTCACAGACAAGCAACACATGTTCCCTGACTCACCCTGAGCCTCTTTGAATCTCTGACTGCCTCGTGTCCTCGTCTCTGATGTGTCCTCGTCTCCGATGTGTCCTCGTCTCCGATGTGTCCTCGTCTCCGATGTGTCCTCATCTCTGATGTGTCCTCGTCTCTGATGTGTCCTCGTCTCTGATGTGTCCTCGTCACCGATGTGTCCTCGTCTCTGATGTGTCCTCGTCACCGATGTGTCCTCGTCTCTGATGTGTCCTCAGACATGATGGCACAGCTGTCCAGGATCTCACACACGCTCTGTGTCGTCTTCCCTGGTCGTCCCGAGGACCTCATTGAGCAAACTGTCCTCAAAGTTCACGTGGACGCTCCTCCGTCCCCTGAGCTACATGTCAAAGTAAACACTCGTGAAACACAATCTTCTGGTGCTGCATCAGTTTATGTTCTTGTTGCATATTCATGTATTCCTCATATTCTCAGGTCATCAACATGATCCTCAGAAACTTCTGCCAGTGCACGTTAGACGCGTCTCGAGCAAATCCCCCTAACAAGTGAGTCTTTGAACTCCATACAAATATTAGAGGATTCATTTGTTTGTTGGTAAGAATGAAATAAAATAACACAAATGCACAGAGTGATATTTGTCCCCTGTTGTCTGTCCCTTCAGACAGAACCTGTGGGCCTCCAGGCTGGTCAGTGTGCTGCTTGGTAACACACAGCTGATCTGCAGCCTCACACACAGACTCTGGGACCTGTTTCATAACCAGGTACATCAATTATTAATCATACATTCTCCTCTGTTTTCATCTTTCACTGTCTCATCAAGCTGTGTTCAGACATGAAGTTGTCCTAAAAATTGGGTCCAAACCTTTTCTGGGGTTTGTCCTTCACGTCTAATTGTCATTGAGAGTCAGGAGAATGTCCGAGCAGCTGGAAGCAGCTTCATGTGTCTCGCTTCAAAAGTCTCTTTACTCATTAGTGTTACAAACCTCTCTTGGTCCACAGGGGTCCTCGCTGAGCCCCGCCCACGTGCTCGGTCTGGCAGCGTTTGTCGTCCACCTCCAGGCCTCCCAGTGCCCCAGCGCTCTGATTCAACTGGTCCCAGCCGTCCTGCCCAAACCAGTGCCTGTTGGAGAAGCTGTGAGCTCAGCGCTGGTGTGCAGCACACACCCTGACATGCTCTTCTGTGTCAGGTCAGACCAGATCTTTACAGTGACGCACTTTTCTTCAGCTGAAACCATCTGTGACTATTGGAAGCTCCAGTGTGAGTCTCTCTTTGTGTTGTTTAGGTTTTGTGTGTCAGCTGTGTGTTACGGGATCTGCAGAGGAGACTCACTGCCTCAGCAGCAGGACTACGTCCCCAGCAGCTTCTATAAGAAGGTTCCACTTCCTGTTACCTTCCAGAACTTCACTAGGTTTTCCTTTATGTATTACTGTGAGAGAGGAGAGAGGATCTTCTTAATGAGTCATGTGTTCTCAACTTCACCCTCTTGCTTTAGTTATAAACCTTCAAACATTATATGAGGTGTGATTGTGTGTCTGTGTTCAGCTCCTCTATCTCATCCCGAGGCTGTTGCCTGAGGCCAGAAGGACGTTTGTCACTGCTGAAGGTTCTGTGGGTGAATCCCAGGAGAAGAACCTGTGGAGCGGCGCCACAGAGGCCGGCGCCCCCTGGAGGACGAGCGCCTGGCGCCTGTGGAGAGACGCAGCTTTTCATCAGCTACAGGACAAACCTCAGTATCAGGTGAGATGGACGCTTGTGTTCCTGCCTGGTGAGAGACTCTGTGGCCGTGTTGCTTCCATCTGACTGTTAAATGAAACCAGTTGATGGATTTTTCTTATCGTCAACAAACATTGTTTTGTTTGTCCAGCTGTCGTTCTCTGATTGGCTGGTTCATGAGCTCCGAGTGCAGAGAAGTGAGGACGCCCTGTCGGACCCAGAGCGGTAAGAAGGACACACACACGTTCTCTTACAGGTGCCATTAGACACACAACAGAAATAAAACCACTACTGTGTGTGTGTGTGTGTGTCTGTGTGTCTGTGTGTGTTTGTGTGTGTCTGTGTGTGGTGTGTGTAGTCAGGAGTACCAGCAGTGGGCCTGTCTGGAGCTGTTCTTGCCTCGTGCGGGGGAGCAGGGCGGCTGTGGAGGAGACATGAGGATCCTCTGCTCTCATCTCCTCGATGCCGTCATGGACCAGCAGTCAAAGTGGGTCCACACGTGTCATTGTGTCATGTTCAATAAGTGTAACGCTGATTTGTGATTGGTCGTCTTGATAGTGAGTCTATTCCCTAGAAACTTATAGAGTTATGAAAGTATTTGATGTCAACAGGGACCAGAGTCTGGGAAATCTGCATCAGCGAGCCTCAGCCACCGGGACGTGTCTGCCAGACGTCATCTCCAGATTACAGGTGTGTGTCTGTGTGTGTGTGTGTGTGTGTCTGTGTGTGTCTGTGTGTGTTTGACTGACCACGGTAAAAACACTTAACAAATCATTCTTAAAACATTATCGAGGAGATGTTTAATCAATGCTTGTGTGTGTAGGAGTTTGTCTACGAGATGGAAGTGACCGGACTCTCTGGCAGCCGCAGTGGAAGAGCTGACGTGTGCGACTTCCTGTTCCAGTTCATTTCTCAGAGATGCTCCTCGAGCTCCGTGTCCCCGTCTGTCGGCTCGGAGCTCGACCTCCAGGTCACGCTCCTCACGTGGAACCGGTACGAGCAGGATGAAGGGTTTACTCTGAACGCTGACTTTACATATACATTATAAGAGATATGAACTTATTTATCCTAATGAATAAAGAGTTAATGTGTATTATAAACTTTTAAATATCCTGCTCATGACACCTCCACTTCCTGTGCATGTGTGACATCACAGAGTCCTGCTGGCTCTCCCCCCCCTGCTGCTGGTGAAGCTGAAGGCTGAAGGAGGGCGGAGGACTCTGGACTGCACCACCCTGACACAACATGTCAACCAGCATCAGGTCAGCTCTCACCACCGCTCTCTCTTCAACCCATCAGCTGATTGGAAGCAGTTTGAGTGACTCTGACTTGTTTGTCCAATCAGAGGAGGGTGTGTTCTCCTGCCGGCCTGATGTCCTCCCATCTGACGTCTCACCTGCTGAGAGTGAGAGGCTCTGACGTCTGAATATGAACTAATGATAAACTGAAGTCCAGTCGATATGATAACTGTGTTTCCTGTCCAGGGTGTGTTATCTGCCAGTGTGTCCTGTGGACGTCCCAGGGAGGAAGTCAACAAGGCCTGGTCTCAGATCAGTGTCCACTGTCCTCTGCTCCTCACCTCTGCTGTGGTACCTTCTGCTCTCAGTCGCTCACACTCCACCTGGCTGATCCTGAGTCAATTATGAATACTGATACTCGTGGAAAGTCAGAGAAGGATTATAAAATGAATATATTAATCTGCTTCAGTGTCACAGTCCTACGATCAACTTCTCCTCCTCACACGAGTCAAGATGTCTGCTCCCAGTTGATGAACCATTAACATAGAGAAACATTCTTACTGCGTTAGTTTGAAGATTTCATATTATGAAATATATTCATCACTTACACACAAAACAAGGAAATCAGTACTAACACAAAAACATAATTACGATGAACATGTTTGTGTTGAGAGTTCTGACATCATGATGATTGTGTTTGTGTGTGTGTGTGTTTGTGTGTGTGTGTGTGTGTGTGTGTGTGTGTAGCGCTGGTGGGAGCGTCTGTCTCCAGTGCTGACGTCCCTGTGGAGTCGTGTGTGTGACGGGGAGCCTCTACCAGAGCAGCTGCAGCTCCTCACTGACTGTGGTCACTGGGCTCACAGGTAAGACCTCCTCCTCCTCATGGACCTCCTCATGGACCTCTGATCCTCGTCCTGATGAAGAGATTGAACTCCTTCATCTTCCTCCTGCCGTCAGCTGTTGGTTGATGTTTGTGTTGTGATGATGTTTGTGTTGTGATGATGTTTGTGTTGTGATGATTTTCAGTGTTGCACGTTGCCTGTCGCCGTCCCCGCCGCTGCCTCCGGCTCCAGCTCTGCTTCTGGCCTCCAGCCTTCATCGTGCCTGGCGAGGCCGTGGGGGGGGCAACCAGAGCTTCAGCGCGGCCCTGAAGCTGCTGCGACCAGAGCGGGAGTCACAGGACAGACAGGTGAGGGCTGAGAACACACTGATCCTGATAACCTGAAGCTGGTGATCAGGTCCTTCTTCTCCACCTGTTCCTCTCTGTTCCTCCCTGCACACGAGCCAATCACACTCCAGACCATTGACTATATATAAGGAACCTCCTCCCTATCCAGAAACGAAGCCACAATATCCTGATTAATAACGCTGGCGTCTTGCTTTGAGCTTTAGTCCCTCAGTTCTAAGTCTCTTTAGATGAAAGCGTCTCATTGGATTTGATTGAAACTTTATATCTGCTCCATTCATCTTCTTTTCTCAGAAGCATCGTGGTGGTTTTGAATTTTTTTTATCAACCTGCTTCTCATGTCTTCCTCAGGTGCTGGTGTTTCTTCTCTTCCTGTGTGTGAACGACCATCTGATGACGCTCCTGTGCCTGCAGGTGTGTGGGGACATGAAGAGCAACACAATAATTATTTGTGTTATATACATTTCTTGTGTGTTCCAGTATGTTTGCTACAGCTTCTCTGATCTGTTGCTTCTCCTTCAGCTGAAGAGAAATATCTATGTTTCATGTCTCCATTTGTTTTTCTTTAGGAGGAAAGTGATGAAGAATCGTTGAGTTTATTCTCCGACCTTCTGTGTGTACTGGTGGACTCTTCTGATTGGCTGCTCATCTTTAAATCAAGTGGTACAGTGAACGTCTTCAGTGTGTTCAGTTGTCTTATTAATCTCACATCTGCACTGAGAGCTGATACTTGTTTGTTTCATTGTAAAACTGAATGTTATTGTTCCAGAACAAGGTGTGTATGAGTCGGTCTCCATGTTGACCTCAGATGAGTTTACTCGACTGCTGCCGTGGGCTTTCTACAGGTGAGCTTTCCTCAGCTCGTCCTGAAGTCTCTGACTCGCGTCCATCAAACGTTTTACTCAACAAGAATTTCCAGCTTTTAGAATCCTCGATCTTTTTCTGTAGCTTCATTCATGAGGTCAAAATAAAACAGATGCAAAGATTTTATAAATGTCTTTCAAGAACAATCAAATAGAAACATACACGGGTACTGTTTATGACTTTAACCTTTGACTTCTCAGATTTCCCAGCATGTAAAGCAGAGGATACAATGATCCATGCTTCTGTCTGTAGTTTGTCTGTGAGCAAGTTTTGTTTCTGGAGTAAAACTCAAAAACCAGGTAGAACTTTGCAGAACTGTTTATCAGGTGGTGAAGTGGTTGAGCCTTTTGAAAGTTTGGTTTTATAAGGATTCTAACTTTTGTCTTGAAAATATGAATCTTTTCTCTCTGATGTAATTGACTAACTTCCTGTTGTGTTGTGTTGTGTTGTGTTGTGTTGTGTTGTGTGTGTAGCCTGCTGCTCCAGCAGAGTGCCGAGCTGCTGCACAGAGCGTTGTGTTGTCCAGGGTTCCTCCAGGCGGCCGTCCTCCTCTACGTCCGCCTGCTGCAGCTCGTCCTGGACGGACACGCACCAGCCGCCGAGCGCCCTGAGCAGCAGGTGAGCTGACGTGTGCATCAGCTCATGTTGGTCTCGAGCTTTAAAAACAAAACTCTGAATATCAAATACTCAAATATGATTCGTCAGTTGGATCCGTCCCAGATTCTGAGCCGAGCCAAGAGGTTTCTCCTGAGAGCGATCTCCCAGACGTCTCTGTCCTCCGCTCAGCGCCGACGGGTAAACGAGCCACGAGCATCAGCTTCCACCACCGTGATGAAACCCCCCCCCCCCCCCCCCCCCGCTGACATTCACTCGTCCCCCTCTTGTCTTTTGTCTCCGTCGGGGGGGTTCCTGTCGCAGCTGGAGTCCCAGTGTGCAGATGTGGATCCAGAGGTGGCGGCAGCGCTCTCCGTGCAGCTCAGTGCTCCGAGCCTCAGCCCCGAGATGGACTTCCTCTGAACACGTGAGAATAAAACCTACTGCAAACCTCTCCTCTGCCCCCCCGAGCTCTGGATCTGTTGTAACCCCCCCCCCCCCCGTTACAGAAACATGTAATATCTCTCAATGAGCAGATTCTACAACAGCTGTTTAAAAAAGGTCGACATTTTATTAACTTTTTTTTACATAATGCACACACAACTTTACACATGTACATCTGAAGCCCTTTTGTTTTACAACTTGAAGAAACCTGAACCGGGACCTGAAGGTCCAGGGTGTAAGATCAGGTGAGAAGGTTCTATGTGCAGAACCTGAATATAAAATAATCCTAGAGATGTTTTCACTTGTTTGTTTCATCTAAATTGTACAAATAGTTGTTTTCTTTACACCAGAATCAGACTTTATATTGAAATACTTTATATTTACATCAGGAGCGGCTCCTCTCTACGGAGGCAGCCATGTTTTTTTTTACAGTCGCCCAGACTGGACAAACTAAACCTTTTTGAGTTTTTATGACGACTGAAGCTTCCACTGGGTCTCTTTCATGTTTGGAAGGGGGGGGGGTTGAGGGGTGTTCAGCTGCAACTTGACACTTCACCACTAGATGTCACTAGATTCCACACGCTGAACCTTTAAGATAAAATCATGTTGTGCCCTGAGGAGGTTACACAGCAGATTGAAATCAACACTATGCGGTTTCTTTTCACCAGAACCAGTCCCTGGTCCACAGTTCATGTCCCCGAGCAGCAGAGCTGGACCAGAACTCGCTGCCGTCATCTGTCCTGGTCTTGCTGAACCACCTCACCGGTCAGAGTGATGCTGCGCTGCTCAGAATATGGCGGAGGCGGCTGCGGCTGCTGCTTCTGGCTGAGGCCTCTCTGAGCCTCGGTCTGGATCACCGGGTGGACCATGGACATGTGGACGTTGAGGTTGTGGGCCTTCTCGAAACGCTTCCCACACATCAGGCAGGCGAACTCCAGGTCGGCCTCTGCCTTGTGTTTGGTCATGTGGTATTTGAGTGACGCTCGCTGGCGGCACTGGAAGCCGCACACCTCACACCTGCAGGAGAGAGAAACTTTAAAAACAACATCACCTGTTTTTCTTCTGGTTTCATACGCTCAGTTTAGTTTCCTCTTCATCAGGATCGAGAGCCACACATTCATTATTAGCTCCATGAAGCAGGTTCTGTTTTCACCTCTGTCTGTTTCTTAGTGAGGTTAACTACTAACTGGCGAAGCAGCTTTACAGTCTACTGCACTGCATTATGGGTATTATCAAAGTCTGGCCCATACTAGGACAGTCAAGCTGTAACGGCCTCTTCATCTTTAACTTTGAGCAAATCTGTCAAATATGAAAAATGGCGCCTAAAAGAGTCAGTTCCTCTCATCCAGGTGTGAGAGGATGAGGTTTGAAGGCGGCGCTACGTACTGCAGCGGTTTGGCTCCTGAATGTCTCATCTGGTGGACGGAGAGGTGCTTCCTCTGTTTGAAGGTCTGACCACACTGGTCACAGATGTAGTTCCTCTCCTCTGGAAAACAGAGACCAACACCCGACATGAGAAACGCTCTGGAGACTGACAGCTCGGAGCTGGAGTCTCCTCTCCTCACCTGTGTGGATGAGCTTGACGTGTCGCTGCAGGTAGCGGTCGATCATGAAGACCTTGTTGCAGCCGGGATGAGGACACGGCCGCTCCCTCACCTCCTCGTGATGCTCCTTGATGTGCTTCTAAAAAATAAGATGCAAAAAGAACAATAAAAAAAACACCAGCAACAGCTAAATACTGGTTTATTATTTGATTTTATTGGTTTAAAACTATACAGAGACTTGTGTAGGGTTCATTGTTAATGTGAGTTAAATAACTAAATGTATATCAGTTATGTGAAAACTGACCTTCAGACCATCTGGAGCTCTGTAAACTGCTGTGCAGCCCTGATACGGACACTTGTAGATGTTGGGAAGTTCCTCTCTTTAAATAAAAACAACAGTTAATGTCATTGTGTTTATCTGTAGCCGTTAAAATCCACAAACCACCTTGAATCTGCTGAAATAAAATACACATTCAAACAGAGGTTGTGTGTTTAACAGTGTTGTTGTGAGCTAGTTGCCGTCGCACCCTTTAGGTTTGAACTTGTTCTTCCAGCCGGGTTTGGGACCTGGTTTCTTTTTGATCTTAGGTTCCTCCGGGACCTTCGGGCTCTGTCTCCTCTTGTTGGGGGCGGTCGCTCTTCGAGCTCTGAGGGCGAGAGAACAACGTGAGATCACAACTACTTGAATCCACCTGTGAAGGATCAGACACTTTAGAGTCTTTGTTCCAACCTCTTGTCCGAGTCCGGCTCGAACGACTCATCGTCTAAACCCTCTCCTCTGCTCCTCGGCTCCAACTCGTCCTCGGACACGACTCTGGAGACACAGGGATCAGACATTTGGGTTTTAATCATCTGACGACATGACAGCAGGAGAAGACAAACATCTCATGACCGACAGCTGAGACTGACTCATTGGACGAGTAGATGTGCCGACTGCTCTGACTCTGACTCCCAGTGACGTCACTGGTGCAGGACGGCAGCACCAGTGTCCGAGACGCTTTGTGTTTGTTGGAAGTGGAGACGTGTCGTTCATCTGTACTAACATCGGTCAAATTAAGAAAACTACAGGTTCTGAGGTGAAAGGAGCTGCAAGACGAACCTGTCGGACGAGTCGCTGTCAGCTGCTCGGTCCTCCAGCCGAGCCGACGCCTCCTCAGCACCTTTCAGATCAAGATGAGAACATCCAGAATCATGTGAGTCATGGAATCATAATGATGAGTCAGCAGTTAGAGTGTAAACAGTCTGTGGCAGGAGGACGATGAGGTCACTGGTTGTGTTTACATGTGGGGAGGAGCCAAGAATCAAACCAAACTGAAAATGATTCTGTTCAGCAGCAAAACAAAATGAAATAATCTCAGTATCACAAAAACAGAACTTCATAACACTTGTGGAGGTTAAAGCAACAATATGGAACGTTAACAGAGCAGCAGCGCCCTCTACAGGCACGTGTGGCGGGACAGGCTGTGACCTCACGTGACTTGTGACCCGTCTCACCTCCAGTGGTGCTGGTCCAGTCCACCAGTGCTGAGCTCTGAGTCTGCACTGCTGGCGGAAGGTGGGGAGTGTTTCTACTTCCTGTCTGTGTCCTTCCATTCCCGCCGGGCTGCTCCTCTTTATCCTCCTGCGGCTCCGCCTCCTCCTCTGACGTCACTCTGTCGCCACGCCCAGAGTTCACCTGGTGCCCTGGACTCGTGTTGGTTGTGTTCATGATGTGTCTGTGACCATCACCGCAGCCCCACACGGCTTTCACCGAGCCCCAGCACTGGCCCTTCAGCACCTCCTTCAGGTCGGGGCAGGAGCGGCAGGCCTCTCCGTGGCGGTGAGCCCAGGACACCAGACTGTGGAGGCACTTTGAGTCTGAGGTGAAAGATGGTGGAGCTGGAAGAAAACAGAACGTCTCAACAGGGCGAAGCCGACCGCTACCTTGTATTGTCTGAAATTAATAAATGAAGATTTACTTATTGAGCCCAGATTGACTGACGACTCCGGACACGTTGCATTCTTCCTGAAACAGAAACAAACAGCTGCTCATGTTTCTCTACTTTAACATCTGGAATCCTTCCGTTGTGAGAACATTTTAAAACGAAAACTAAATTTGACTTTTCACTCGGACTCACCGGCCTTTCAGGTTCTCCTTCCCGACTGGAGGGAGGTTGACTCGCTGCAGGAACCGGATCAGGATGCTGTGGCACTTGTAGAACTTGGCGTGGCATTTCTTACAGATAAACTCCGACAGCCGGGGGTCGCGGTCCAACTGGACCCCGACCAGCCGCTGGAAATCTGAGTGGAATAGAAGGGGCGACTGGGTCCCAGCATCTGAGTCCTCGTCTACGATACCGATGGAGTCCCGTGACCAGCGGTTGAAGGCGTGACGCAGGCTGCGAGGAGAGAACTTCCCGTGGCAGAGGCGACAGACGGCCGTGGACAGTCGGCCTGTGGAGCAAAGAAGCAGATCAGCATTTTTATAGATCTCAGTTTTTACCTCAAACAGGTAAATAAAGTTTGTGTCTGAATCTGCAAAGAAAGAAACCGAGGATGAAAACTGACTTTGTAATAAACTCTTCATAAAAATCAGCTCATTAAACTTGACTTTGTGTCAGAAATGTCCAAAATGGCTTCAGGCCTCAGCTCGGACGTCTAATCCCACAAGCTGCACTTTGGTCAAATAATCCACTTTCCACTGTTAATGATACAGTTCTGGTGTCAGTGGAACATTTAGACTTAAACTGTTAATGCTGAATTCATAAGTGGTAAATAAACGAGACAGATGATCTGATGAGTTCTGTGTCTCTGTCTCTCTCACCTGAAGGTCTGGACTTGTTCTCTGGAGGACTCTGTGTCTCCTCGCTGAGCTCTGAGGTCACAGTCTTCTCTGCGGCAGCGTCATTGTGGTAGAAATCATCCGCTGCCCCTGGACCAGTCTTTCGAGGTCTCCCTCTGGTTCCGGGCGTTTTCTTCTCCTCGCCGAGTCTCACCGGCGTCTGCCGCCGAGTCTCAGTCGACCTCGGACGCCTGGCCTTCTTCTTCATGGTTTATCCTGTAGCTGATGATGGAAGCCGGCCGCCTGTAAAGATTTGAAACGTGTTTATCGTGATGTCACCTCCTCCTCCCTGAAGCTGCCCCCCCGATCCCCGTCTCCCACATCAGGCTGCGACTCGGTGGCGCCCCCCCCCCGCCTGGAACCTTCTCCCGGGGGAAATCAACTCTCTTTTAAAATACAGGCTCGAACCAACATGTTCCCAAAATCACTCGGTTACATCATCAGCAACGAGCAGGGTCGCTGTGGCTCAGGGGGTAGAGAGGGTTGTCCACTCACCCGAAGGTTCAATCCCCTCAAATTGACGTCTGTGCTGACAGGTTAATGAAAAGCTGTGTGATAATGAAAGTTCTGCTTATAGAATAAACTCTATATAAACACAGATCACATCACCATTCATATCTGTTGTATGATTTTCTTTTATTTATCACCTTGGTTTTCTTTATCTATAAATGCACTAAATAAGTCCACATTATTTATCAATATTATTCACTGTCTCTGAGATGATTGACCACGTTTCACTTGTTGCATTGTTTAAAAATACTTTCTTAATTAATTGTCTGTTTCCACAACTTGATATCAGCTGAATTTGTTTATTTACAAAGGACTTTATTCAGTTTCTACGAGTTTCTCCATCATATTTTGTGATTTTATGAATCAACTCATCAAGTAAAACAAAGATCGTCAGAAAATAACAGTAACCGATCATCTGACGTCACATTAAACATGTCCCCTCACGTGATGAAACATGTTTCAGTTCTTACGTCGCGCTCACGTCTCTGTTTGGTGAATTTCGTGAAGCTACAATAGCTTCGTTAGCCGCAGCGCGACGCACCGGTTCCGTGTTCACGTTAAAAAAACCGTTACAAAGTGCAGTGACGCGTGTTTACCGTGACCGTGCGTGAGTCCCGAGCCCGGAGCTGCGTGTTGTTTTCACACGAGACGAGTTTCTCACCAGAGTCAGGATCTGCAGATGTAAACAGTAGAACCCGGAAGTGCTACCGGAACGAGAGAAGGAGACCGTAAGGGGCCACAGCGCCGCCCGCTGGTCACAGGGACACACTGAGCAGTTCATGGGTTGCAGGTTATTTTTGTTTTGATTATTTTAAATAATAAAACACGAGGAATCAAATACAAGCTGCAGCTCTAGTGCCCCCTGGTGGAGGGGCTCGACTTGGAGACAAATATTCCATTAATTTGTTAATTTATTAAAACATGAGAGATTTAGGATAAAGATTACATTATTATTGGTAACTGATTGATTTAACAATAATGATAATAATAGTAAACACACCTTTCCTTGTATAGCCCTTATCTAAACAAGGTAGCACAGTGCTTCACAAAAATCACTGGAAAAAAACTGAATGAACAAATATAAAGGTATTAAATTCAGTTCCATTTTAAAAGCCAAATCATAACATAATAAACTCGAGATCTTAAACTTCATAGAGAAACAACAGTTCCCACAATGAGCAAACACTTTGTGGAGGGAAATAACTCATGAGCTTCTGTTGTTCGAGTTTGACCTTTAGTGCGAGATTGGAACTTGTTTTTGTGATGTGTGTGTGTGTAAGTGTATGTTTACTTATGTGTGTTTTTATTGACTTTATGACTTTAAAGCCTCTGTTTGTCTTGAGGTGACTTCACTTCCACTCCGCTACGCTAGGGGGCGGTGTTTACATCAAAGTGCGGTAACTATACGTCTTGAGTAAACACGAAGAAGAAGCGCGTCGGGAGGAAAACATGGCCTCCGCCGCAGACTGCGGAGGGAAACCTCTGCAAAACGCCATGAAAATGGCCAAAGTTGCGATCCAGCTGGACGGAGGAAGCAAGCACAAGGTAGAGAAGCTCCACAGCTGCACGGACCCGACCTTACACCGACTAACACCCCGGATATCAGCACGGGACCCGGGCTGGAGACATGTAAACACACCGAGAGGGGCGGGGGCTGTTAGCAGTCACTTAGCTAACTGCCTTTAAATGACTTTACATTTATTAATTACATGTTTTTCTTGCGGTGGCACGAAGATCAGAATTGGAGAACCAGAAAGTATAACAGCTCGTTGAATACATACTCACACAGGCCGATGAACTTCACCTGTGGACACTTAAACAGAGACTTTAACATATGGAGGAGTTGGTTTGAGATGTTTCTCCTTATAAAACATTAAATATGTTAATATTTAGAGATGATCCAAACGATCATTCAGTGTTTTGTCCCTGGTGTTCACGATCAGATGCATAAAGACACTGACAGTTACTGCTCAGGTTATAGATCTGATGATGCTCAGATACTGATCTGTCTGTAAAAATACTAACGAGTTAGTATTTCTGACATGTGAAGAGAATTAAACTTTTATTTTCTATTTATTCTTTAACTAAAAGCAAGCAGATTAAAATCCCAGTCACAGAATCATGCAGGTAAGAATGGAAAGAATGAATTATGGGAAATAGAAAGCGCCTGTTTAAAGCTATGTCAAAATATCATAACATTGTCTTCTGATGTGCTCACTCTCCCTGTGTGTGGTCTCTGTGCAGGAGGCCTACTGTGAATACCTCCGGACCATCAACTACATATCACACGCACTGCTGGAGGAAGCTGCGCCGCAACGTAAGACCTGAGAACTGACATGAACTGATTCACACCTGGTATCACAAACTGTCCTGAGGGATCCGATCAAGTGTTGAGCTGCTAGTTCGTCTGTTCTCACCCGACATTAAAATGTGTCCCAGACCGACTGTGAACATGTTCTGGATCAGAACCCGTGTCAGGAAGGGGTTCAGGGGACAAACAGAGCCATGTAGCTGATCAGCTGAACTAATCATCTGGATTTCAATAGTTGATTGTTAAATAAATCATCTCTTTCTGTCGTTGGTTCTTTGTGCCGCTCCTCAGAGGAGAGGGAGGTGGTGGTGGTGGAGGTGGAGCGGATGTTGAGGCTCGCTGAGCAGTGTCTGGAGCGAGCCAAGTCCTTTATAGAGAAGAGTGCTGACCCCCTTGACCTCTCAGCCGCTGCTTCCTGTTCACCTGCCCAATCAGAACCCCATCAGACCACAGACCTCCCAGTTGCCACAGCTGCAGACACTGGTAAATACAGTCAGAGGAATCTGGTACTGATTAGGTACTGCTGCACCAGGGGTCACACATTTAAACTAATCAGCACTTTTCACCTCTGCAGGAACGAGCCCAACCAAGACCGGTCACCGCCGGTCGGTGTCAGACGGCGGCGGGGAGCCCCCCCCGTTCCTCCCCCCCGACGTCTTCCAGAAGCTACAAACCGAGGAGTCACATGACACGAGCAAAAAGTGAGGTCAAATATTGCTCCACTCAGTTTCAGATATTCTCTGAGGTGAGAGGGAACAGGGATTTCTAATGAGTCACTCGTGGATTCCTTCTAGAACTCATTAAAAAAAACATCGGGAAAATCTATACTTTTGGAAATGAATGAAAAACCTTTTTAAATTCTTGCTCCTCTTATTGTGAATTGTTTGTTCAGTTCACTTTAAACCTTTTCACGGCCTCACGTGTTGTTGGTGTTGATTCAAGACTTTTATCTGATTAAAATCTGTCACGATGGCAGAGGGAACGAGAGACTTGAGGCTGGTTCACACCCTCTGGTCAGCATGTTGCTTGTTTGTATTTACTTTGTGTGTCTCTCTCTGTGTGTGTGTGTGTGTGTGTGTGTACACTGTAGGGAGCTGACACCCATTGAACAAGCTTCTCGTCTGAACCAGAAGTTAAAAGCAAACTATGAAGCTCGTCTGGCGAGACTCCCCCCGGGACAGGCCAATCAGAAGACGTCTTTGGTGAGTGTGTGTTTCTTTTTGCTGGTTAATGTCCGATGAATAAAGACTTTCATTTTGCAAATGGTCTGAAATTAATTTTCTGAATGTTTTGATGTCTTGTAGTAAAGTAGAACTTTACTAGATGCTCCACATTGGAGGAGGGGGGGGGGGGGCACAAGGTGATGAATACGGTGGCAGAGAGAGTTCAAATAGAATAGTTTTTAAAAATCTCTTCTAATAAAAAGACATAGACTGAGCATGTGCTTTTATTTTTGAGTCGTTTGCGGTACATCCGGTGCGGTGACGTCGCGGTGACGCGCCTGAGTAGCTGATTGGATCGTTCACCTGAGTGGTCACAGACCTCGTGGGTCAGTTGGTGTCAGATAAAAACAGACGGAGTTCCTCCGGTCGTCGGTGTCTCGGTCTTCTCTCGGGACAACGATGGTCAACACGCAGGAAGTCCTCAGTTAGCGCGTCGCGTGAGTAACGGGACCGGGACGATGTCTCGCCGTCACGTGGAGCTGCGGCTCTTCTGGAGGAAGATCAAAGCGTTTGTGAAGGTAACGTCATCAGGAGCTCCGAGGCTCAGCGTCACTGGACCGCACAGCTGGGTTAGCACGGGTTAGCACGGGCTCGCATGGGTTAGCACGGACTCGCACGGGTTAGCATCGTTTAACAAGGGGGCCTAGGGGATGGAGCGGGTGTTCTGCAACAAGAAGGTTGCTGGTTCGAATCCCACTCTTTCCCATCTGCATGCTTAAGTGTCTCAGAAATGTTGAGGGTTCTAAAAATGTAAGTCGCTTGGGACAAAAATAAATGACATGTTATGTAACAACAAATCCAGAGACACGTCTCAGATGAGGCTTCGGCTCCGTCAGCAACAATCATTCATGAAAACTCAGATCAGCTGTTAGGACTCATGCTCGTCATGTTCTTTTGATCTCTCACTGAGCACAAGAGCCATTTATTTGACTATTATAAAATGTTTTATATAATTATTTCTGAATCTTAGTTCAAGACACTTATATAGTATAGTATTATATAATATAGATATTGTAGATTTTCTATATAATGTCTGGATCCTGTGGGACTCAGTGACGTGACGTGTTCTCCACCCCATGTGACCCTGACTGGACACAGGAGCATCTGCCCCGTTGACTCTAAACATATTAATAAAACATTGGGAAGTATTTCTGTTGGGCGGTGTCATGATATATTTGAAATTATAATTTATGAGAGAGAGAGAGAGAGAGAGTTTGTACATGTACACTAGTTTCTCTGCCGTCTAGGAGTTTGTGTGTTTGAGGACCAGGGCAGAATTCAATGAGGGGGCGGATCCTGTTCAACATTGTGAAATAAGATGTTTTTGTGAATCTTGATGAAATGAATCTGTACATATTAATGTCTGCTTCATCCCCAACAATCTGTATCAGTCTGGTTCTTTTATGAACTGTTCACATCTTAACACATGCTCCTCCTCCTTGTTGTGATGTAACTGATGGTCCCTCTGTTGAAATGCAGAAGCTGTCCCTCCAGCGGCAGATGATGGAGAACCTCATCATAGCCAAGGCGCGGCAGGATGCTGTATCCTTCTGTGTGTCCATCTGGGGAAGGGTCACTTCACTGCGTCATAAAGTTTGGTCGCTCCCAGTTTAAATATAAATTGTGATTGGATTTGATCCTAGTTGACGTTTCCCATTGTTTTCTAATGGGAAACAAATGAATGGTAAAGAGGCTTCTATCTCCTCAGGGATATGATGCAAATTAAATGAATACATGTTGTATTATTAAGGTTAAAGGAATCGTGCAGTAAAATGCTTCATATGCTTTTCAGCTGATGATAGAAAACATGGATCGTTGCTCTGAGGGAAAACAACTAACGTGTAGATTTTATTACTATAATTTATTGGAGGTTTCCTTAAGTTTGTTGTCACATCAGCTTCAGAGGAAGATGGAGGAGCGGAGACTCCGGCTGCAGGAAGAAGCAAACAGGTACAAACCCACGAGTCCTCTCTACCTTCATCCTGTGTTTCCCTCTCTCCCTTGTTTGTTTTAATCACTTGAGACCTGCTTTTATCTGAGTGCCTGTTTACAACCTTTGATTAGAAAACAGTTCTCACTATGACAGCAGCTCAAACCTGCCGTGCTGCACCACTTGATCAGATCAGGATCGAGGAGGATTTGTACTAAATGGTGAATTCAGTGTTTTGTGTCTTTTTAACACCATATTATCAGGGACTTTCTCCTGAGTGTGGTTTTCGTTGTGTCTGATGTGTGAAACCTGCTGAACTCCAAAGTGCGTCTGAACCTTTCTGCAGACTCAGTTTGATCTGTGTGTGTGTCTGTGTGTGTGTCTGTGTGTTATCTGAGGGTAAAGAACTCAGTGAATTCTTTAGTCAATATTAAAATCATTTAGAGCCACTCAGGTCACTTCTGCTTTTGGACAAAACGACCTCCCCATCACTTCTTTGTGAAGGGGGGGTGGTAAGCATTTTAAATTAGTTTTCTTCAGTAGTCATAGCAGCAAACCTATCTATATATATATATATAAACTTATTTATCAAAGTGTTTCCTTGTGCAGGAGGTTCTCAGCGTCTGGGGCGATGACTGCAGAGGAGCAGGAGCAGCGCTCTCTCTACACCAACGTGCTGGAGTATGAGCAGGACCATGTAAGACACAGAGGAGAGGCTCTAAAGGTGTGAAAGGATATAATTTATGTAATTAACACTATTATATCTTTTTTTTAGGATTGGCCCAAACTGTGGAAAGCAAACATGGAGGGGAATCCTGAGGATGTCACCTTAGTGTCCCGTCTGGTCTCCTACCTGCTCAGGTGAGAAGCTGACACCGTTCAGCCGCCCTCGGCTACTTGACCTCGTTTTAATGCTTTTGAATTGATTTCATATCACATCAAATGTTAGCGTGCCTCTTGTTGGAAACACAAACTGTGTCTGTCCACTTCTCTCTCAGCTGCACCTCCTACAATATTCTGTAGAACCAGGAGATTGAAACCTTTTCACTCACATGTACATTCTCACCCAGAGCTGTGTGTGGTTGTGTGTTGACACTGGGACGTGTGAAACCAGCCGTGTGGTTGATGACATACCGTTCAGATTAGATGGTTGGACGAAGACATTAGATACTGTGGCCTCCTCTTTGAGACCAGGTTATGGGGGGGGGGGGGTGTGGTTGTATTGTTTACCCTCCTGTCAATGGATTTAGAGGCTTAGTTGTGTATTTTGTGTATCTGTGTGTGTGTGTGTGTTTGTGATCGATGTTGAAGAGACAGTAGATCAGCAGATGTTCACTGGCCTCAGACAGTATGAAAGGCTTCAACCAGCTGGAACCTGCTTATCAGGCTGGTCGCTCCCTGTTCCTTGTCCCTCTTGATTGGTTGTGTTGCATCAGCTGATCCTGGGTCTTATCTGGAGACGACTCAGTGAGTGGGACTCAAGATTGTTACCGTACACACTTAGGAAAATGATAAGATGAAAACACATAAACAAAACACATAACACGTTTACACAGGGCATGTTTGTGTACATATAAAGTGTTCAGTGGATTCTCATTGAAGTTTATGTTCTATAATGTCGACGGCTCCACATCTGTATATCTGAACTTTCTGTGTGTTTTGGTTCTGGTCCTCAAAAGTTCCTCCTCAAGATTTGTTTGTTCCCAGTTTGTTCCCAGTTTGTTCCCAGCTGACTGGTGAAATAAGTTTGTTAGATTTGGAAATATTTGAATATGTAGAGAGAATCCTAAAGATGATGAAACTTGAACTGAGACGTGTTTCTTGTTGACGGGTCGTCAGCAGCTGGATCATGACTCTGTGTTTGACTTGTTGTCCTCAGCCGGTCCGACCACCCGGTGGTGAAGCTGCTGAGGAAACATCAGTACCGTGTTTACAACCGGCTCTACCCCATCGTGAGTAAAGGGCGGAGTCGTGCCCTGCTGCTCCGACCTGCTCCGCCTCCAGGTAGAGTCACAGCCTGCTGCTCCTCAGCTCCTCTCTTTACCTGCAGTTTGTTAATGAGACTTTCTCCCGGCTCATCCAGAGACCCAGAGGAGGAGCCTCAGCACCGTGAGCTTCAGCACCGGCCTGGCGTCCCCCCCGTCTCGTGACTTCCACGCTGACTCTGACGAGGAGGGGGAGGAGCCTCACACCCAGGCGTCAGTGGACCGGGAGAACTCGTTTGAAGATCTTGAGCAGTTTCTGACTCAGCTGGACTGGACTCCGCCCGACGGCAGCGCAGAAGACGCCGTCTCCGAGTCCGAGCCGACCTGTGACCCCTCGACCCTGAGCGAGGTCCAGGGGCAGGAGATGAGGGCCCTGAAGGAACATCTGAAGGCCACCGTGAAAGACATTCACATCGCTATCGGTGAGCCACTGGAGAAGACTCCCACCATGTTGATTATTAACATCAGTGTCTGTTAAATGTGTCACGGCTGAATTTGACATACACATTCTTTTAAAGAAGTATTTTTTCTGTGTTTCAGATCAGCTTCTGTCTCTGTGTCTGCTGTCGTTTGAGTGTCTGAACACGTCCAGCTCCAAAGACCTGTGCCTGGCCAGCATCGAGGAGGCCTTCTTCACCCCCCTGTGGAGCGCCCTGCTGACGCTCTTCAGGTACTGCACTGAAATCCTTCAAGCTTCAGACATGTCTACACACTTCTTTAAATCTGATCTTATTGCTTTTACAAATGAGTCTAAAATAAAACAAAATTAAATTCAGAAAACAGAATCCAGTGTGTTCAGACGTGGCCTCCACACTCCTGCTTCTTTCAAACTGCAACATGGACCATGGAGGATTTCTGGTTTTACTCAATTATTCTTGTTAAATTGTTTAAAACAACAGAAGCAGGAGAGTTGAGGATCAGACCGACAGTGGATTGTGATCTCATAGATTCAAACAAGTCTCAACTCAATCATTTGATCTGCAGCTCAAACATGTCCACGGCTCACTGAGGTCACATGGTTTACACATTAACTATAATTCATATCTGTATCAATCATTTCCTAGAAATACAGTGAGTCAATGTCTCAGATTGTCCAGCGTGTGGCAGTGTTACTCTGAGTAGATGTTCTACATGAACATGTGACCTCTTCTCGCATCATGACAAATATCAAACTGAACTGCAAAGTGCTTTGAGTGATCATCAGGATTAGAAAAGTGCATTTAGAGTTTATATTATTCCCATTTTACTGTATTTTAAATGATATTTCATCCTGTCGTCCAGCTCACTGCTGAATCTGCTGTTTGTCTGAGTCGTCTCTTTGACACGTGGCTCCAGTCAGGAGACGATCAAATGACTTGTTCTTTCTTCCTCAGGAAGGTCAACATGGAGAGAGAACAGGCCTTTGAGACGAGTATGACACTTTACCAGGATGCCTCACCTGGAGACATCGGCGTTCCCCTGAAATTATTCCCCCAAGAACCCGATGCACTGCAAGGTTCCTACCCCTACGAGTCGGCTGTTCAGGAGCTCAAGCTGCTCCTGAACGACTGCTGCCCTCAGAAGAAGCTGGAGTGTATCGGTGAGTTCCACTCTGGTGATTTTGTGCTTCCCCAAACAAATGTGAACTTTCATGGTCTCCGTCGTAAAGCTTTAATTTTCGTCTTTAAAAAATCTGTATATTTCCATATTTGTTTGAAATCTTGAGCTTCAACAAACTGTAAGTCATCAGCTCCTCGGAAACCGCCTGGGTCTTCAATTCATGTGATAAAGTTCATCTAACAATGCAGAAAGTAGTTGTGTGTGTGTGTGTGGCTCAGGCTCAGCTTATATGTGTGTTTCTTGTGTGTGTTGTTGCAGTTCGAACCCTACGTGTGATCTGTGCCTGTGCAGAGGATTACCGGTGTCTGCACGAGGGCGACTCCGCTCACAGAACTGCCGCCATGTGAGTATCCACCGGTTCCTCCTCGGTTCTGTGTCCAGAAGAAGCTCATTAACGTCTCCAACATACTTCACAACTCCTTCACGTTCGCTTGGTTGTTAAACTAAACATCGAGAAGACCTCTGGACAGACGTGGAGGACGGTTTTACCTTGTGTCCCCATTAGAGAAACGTCATGAGGACGCCTGTAGTTTATCACCAACTCTCAAAGTGTCTCCTCTAAAAGTTTCACCACTGTTAAAATGTGTCCCGTTGTCATCTCACTGGAACTATCGGCCATACTACCCCCCCCCAAGAATAATCCGTCTATTTCCCAATATGAATCTATTGTTGAGCATTAATTAACTTTCAGTTTATGCTGTGTATGTTTCTTCTTTTTAGATTCATAACTCTTAAAAGCAACAGAATAAACTTCAGAATAAAAGCCCTTTTATTGACCCAAAGCTTCTAATATGGGGAACAGACTAAGTCGAGTGAAAGTGAGCAGACATCCTGGTGGTGCTCTCTGCCTCGGTAGCTGCCCTGTCAGGTCTCATCAGTGCTCAGCCAGGCCTGGCACAGCGGGGGACGTCCTAGGTCTCTCTCCCCCCCCCCCCCATAGAGTCCTGACCAGGCGAGAAGTGGGTCGTCCTGTCTGGGTTTGGAGCCGACACGGGGCCCGGGGACGAGTTTAGGGAAGGAGAAGACAAGAGATGGAGATTCGTGGAAACTATGAGAGGATCAGACAAAGGCTCAGTGGGTCACAACCACCAGGGAGCTTGATTCAAATCGCTCTGAGTTGACAGAGTTTGAGTGAAACCCTGAAAGATGAAAGAGTCAGAGGAACTTTAGCGTCTGAACCGAATCCACGAGAGACACCGTGGAGATCAGCCTCACCCCCCCCCCCCCGAGCCGCCGACCTGCTTGTGATGAGAGAACGTGGGCTTCAAACACAGAGACGGAGATTCCTTGTGAACACGCGAGTAAACGAACTGAGCCTCTGTTCTTGAAGGTGGATGGAGAGCGTCTCCTTCAACAGGACCAGTCACTGGGTCGTTTGGAAAGTCGTGCGGTCAGACACTTTTTAACGGGGCTCACAAAGAGCTGGCATCGAACTCGCGTGTCACAGACAAAAGGTTTGATTTGCATGAAGTCTCCGTTTCGTCTCTTTCATGAACTCTTGTCCTGGTGGTTTTGTCTCTGGTGTTGTCCCCTGGTGTCTTAGGGGCGGAGTCTCCTGCTCCATATCTGTCTGCTCGTGTTGGACTCGGTGTGACGTGATCTCAGTGGAAGACGTGAGCGGCTCAGCACCTCAGAGCTCTCTGTACAGAACTCTAGTGATGCAGAGGGAATTGTTTTTTTAAAGTTGTCTTGTGTTGAACTTTTGCTGAACTTCCATCTCTTAATTTAAAGTTTAAATGACCTGTCATCATCTCATCTCTGCAGCTTGTCCAGAATTAAAGAGACTGTGAATTAGAAACAGGTTTCCAGCAGGAAACTCTGAATCATCACTGATCATCTTGATTTGTCTGATTCCAGCCGGGGGCCACGGGCGGATTAAATTTAATAAACCATGAATCAGGAGAGAGCGTTGAACTCACATGTCTCTGTCCTGATTGTGGCTCAGCACAGATGTGACTTCTTCTCTTGGTCCATCTCAACACGGGTTTCCTCTCTGCATCAAACCAGGATGATTGTTTGGTTTTGATGAAGCTCTCAGTCAGTTTTTAGAGTTAATAAGAACTGGGATGTCTCACAAAATAACACGATACCAAAAACACGTCAGTAGAATCAGTTTGAATATGTGAAGTTGATCCAGCTAGGCCCTTCAAGTCAATGGAGCTGAACCAAATTACACAACCTCATTAAAAACCCTCAACACGTGAGACTGTTTCATCCGGATCAATGAAATCTTCTCTGGGGAATCAGGAGAAGTGTAAGAGTCGAGTCAAAGAACAGAAAGTGAAGCTCCAGCTCCGACACCTCGATCATCGGCCTCTGTTGTGTAGAGATGTTGTGTTGGAGCTTCTCATCATCTCAGCCTGCTGCTCCAGGGTCTGTGAGAGAAGATCATCGGCCTCTGTTGTGTAGAGATGTTGTGTTGGAGCTTCTCATCATCTCAGCCTGCTGCTCCAGGGTCTGTGAGAGAAGATCATCGGCCTCTGTTGTGTAGAGATGTTGTGTTGGAGCTTCTCATCATCTCAGCCTGCTGCTCCAGGGTCTGTGAGAGAAGAGCCACCACACTGCTCCACCACAAGTCTCTGGAGTTTCAACAAATCCAGCAGAGTGAGACATCGCAGCATTTTCCATCAGGTCATTGTTTGATGTAGCAAATCAAAATGAAGCTGACAGACTAAATATTTATTATTTATCCATGACGTTCAATGTTTGGAACTCATAAAAAGTGATTAATCTGTTTTGAATTCACTGTTTCTGAGACACAGGCTGTTTATCAACAACTTCAGAGACACAATATTAAGATTTATACCCAGATGTGACTCTGTGCAGACACACAAATCCATCAGAAATGACACTTTTATATTTGCAAACCGTTTTTAATTCTGAATCTGCTGCCGCACCCGAACACTTGAGATTCAGATTCACAGTCTCTCTGGTTCGTCCACTGAGCAGCAGCTCTCTGCAGTTCTTTGTTCTTGACCCGACCGGGACCTAATTTGTTCTCTTGTGCGCTTTTGTCCACGTCCCTTTCTTCTCTCTGGGCCATTGTGCGACTAAATCGGTCGCCACTTTAATTCAGAATCGTTTAATTAAGGAATCATTTCTCTGTCCAGTTCTGCTGTTTCTGACCTCTTTGCTCCACTGAGCCTCAGCACACTGCAAACTCACGATGGAGCCAGATCTGAAATCAGTATTTATTCTCGTGGGAAGAGAGCATTGTTTCCTTGGAATGCAGAGACGCCAGTTCTCGTGTGAGAGGAGCGACGTGTGTGTTTACAGTAGTGAACTCAGAAGATTATAACTCAGGGGTAAGTGTGTGTGAGGTCTGAGCGGTTACATGAGCCTGTCCACACCTTCCAGGACCTGACGCGGGAGAGTCTCCAGTTGCATGTGGCCGGGTCAGGCCAGGGCCAGGGGCCTGCCTTCTCACGCAAACCAACAAGCAAGGCAGTTAGGCCTGCGTGTGAGCGCCGACAAACAAACTGGTCACTGTCTGCACACAGGCAGAATGCTATCAGCCTGTCATCATCTCCCAGTCCTCCCAGCAGATCTCCTGGAGAGAGGGAGAGGAAAAAGTGCTTTATCACTTCCATCCCCAGCACGAACCCGTTGAGAGCTCCTTTTGATTCGGTTTCCCTTCCGTCCCCCGGGGAGCACATTACCATCACGCACTGTACATGTCACTCTCTGGTTTCCCCTCTGCTCCATGTCTTGACTTCTGTTTCCTCTCGGCCTCGCTGCCCTCGTCTCTTCTTCTGTCCCACAGTGGAGCCGATGACCTGCTGCCCATCCTGTCCTACGTGGCCCTGCGGAGCCAGTGTCCTCAGCTGCTGTCTGAATGTGCAGCTCTAGAGGAGTTCATTCACGAAGGGTGAGTCATCGTGAGGGGGGGGAAACAGACGTTTGCAGCAAATACACAAAATAATCATCTGGGTTGGATGTGAGTCACAGTTTTGAGGCTGACGTCCAAATTCATGAATGTGAAAGTGGCCTCAAGCCTCATGGACGTCTCGGCCTGTGTGCAGAGGGACTGTGATTACAGGGGTTCAGTGGGGGGGGGGGGGGGAGCTGGTAGAGTTGAGGTGGGACATCATGCAGAGTGAAGTCCGACCACGAGGAGGAGATCTGCTCACAGCCAGAAAACCAGCGGGTTGTTAAAGGAGGCGGGTCAGGATGTCTGGGGTTTGGTTTTTCTCCTCTACAAATAAAATACAAATCAAGTCCCACTCGGTGTTTGAGCAGCTGGGGGGGGCTGAAGGGTTCGAGTCGACTCAACCTCTCACCCATGTGTTTGATTTCATTGTGATAAATACAGTTCAAAAAGAAACGCGGCAAGATTATGAAGCTTTAATGGAAAGTAATGTGTTAAAGTAGATCTGTCTCTTTCCCAGTGTCCCTCTGTCAAGCTGTTGTGTGTCCGGGCTGCAGCTCACTGACTGGTTTCACTCCACAGTTGGTTGACACAGATATTTGGTCCTTTACATGCAATGGAAAAAAAAAAGCTGATTTGTTGTTTTCAGCTAAATGAAAACAATCAGGGCTTGGCTGCGGATGATGAAGATTCCTCTGGTCAGTCGCTCCTCGTTCTGTTTCTGTCCAAGACTTTAAAATCACCGGTGGAACTCCTGGTTGTTCACGTTGTGTTGACAGATGTGTTGTTTACGTGTCTGTTGCAGCTACCTGATCGGAGAGGAGGGCTACTGCCTGACCTCGCTGCAGAGCGCCTTGGCCTACGTGGAGTCTCTGCACTCAGCTGCAGCTCCGCCTCCTGAGGACAAGCTCGGATGAGACGGGTAGAAGAAGTTCTTCAGTAAACTGGGACAATGAGTTGTGTGTCTGTGTGTGTGTGTGTGTGTGAAACCAAACTATCAGTTCAACAGTACTGTTTATTAAAGGTTAAATACTAATTTCATATATAACAACACATACAAAGAGGCACAACCAAGCATGTACACACTCAAGCTCATTAAATATGAACCAGAATAAACAATAACTTAAGGCCTTTAAAAACAAAGCAGAGATTTAGCAGATCTGATGAAAAGAGAGAAACCGTTTCAAAGCTCAGGATCCGACAGAACGAGCAGAAGATCAGAGCGTCTCTGCTGCGTCATCACACACACACGCACGCACACACACACACACACACACAGGACTCAACACACAGACGTTGTGTTATTCATGTTCACCAAGGTGCCACAAACACTCATCTCCACAAAAGGATTAAACGATTGAGGTTTTGTAGGAAACAAAAATAAGCAAAGAGTTTCAGTTGTTTTCCAAAGAACAGAATTTAACGGAGGCTCAGTGTGACTTTAGTTTTACTGATTTCTTTTGTCTGTTAATCATGTTTATGCAGATATATCACAAATGTGTAATTCTGTCCACTAGCGTTAAACAAATGGTTTTTCATGTAGAAAACCTTATGAATATCGTTGATGTTCTGGTTTTAAGGAAAGTTCCAGTAGTTATATTTGGACTGTTGACCTGTGAGAGAGTTCAGAGGTTTTCAAACTAAAGCAACTCAGTGTGGTTGCGTAACAATCTATAAATAGTTTCTACATGTTGGACTCTCAACATCTGGATAGTTTCAGGAGATTATGAGGAGCTCAGTGGAGCAGGAGTTGTCGTCAAACATCGTTTTCAAAGTGTAAAGATTGTTAAAGGGGTTTGACTTGTGACGCTTATGAAGAAAATAACTTTGTATGATTTTACAAATTTGTTCTTTTTCTCTCCTTCATTCAGGAAACGAGTCAAACCTGTTGGAACTGAGGTTTAAATGTGAATGAGACGAGCGCATGTGCTTCAGCAGAGTGTGCATGTGACGTGGGGGGGGGGGGGCTGCTGTATAAAACCTGGAGGGACAGAATGTGGGAAACAGCAGCAGAACCAACTTCACCCTGAGGAACTGGAATCAAGCTTTTTCCCTCCGGAGACTTTAGAGCTGACATGAATGACCTTTGGCTGATGAGGCGTTCAGGGGTCACTGGATATTTGAGTTGTTGGAGGTCAGTTCAGTGGATGAGCTGCTGTGAAGTAACTTGTCTTTCACACGCAGGACAAATGAGAGCTGCTATTTATTATAGGTTAGAAAACTGTTGCACTTTGTTAGTTACTGAGTTTTGCCTGTGAGACGTGTTTCAAGTCTCAGTCGACCTTTTCAATTTCAGTTTTCATTCTTATTTTTAACAAAGCAAAGCTAAAAGTTTCACAGCCTGTTTTATACTTTTACCCGTTTCTCAATGAAAACCCGACTGATGCTTCTGAGGTCTACGATGGTGAAGGGATTGTGTCATATTGATGAGTTCATACTTTTAAAACTGTTTGGTTTTTTAAATCCGTGCAGACCTGAGCGACTGGTTTGTGTTTTTGTTTTAGCTTGAACGTAAAAATGTGTCTTTAGACGAATGAGACTAAAATAACATGAAACCAACTTGATGTGCAGCCGGTTTATCATCTGCTCCAGGAAGGAGGTTTCATAATGTGCTATTAAACCAGAGACTGAGCAGTTATGTTATGTTATTGAGTGATGAGTTCACATCCTGAACAGACTTCTCATCTTCTCACTTCACTGCAGAACAACCAGTTTTATATGTTGTCATTTTATTTCATGTGCTTTGTTTTTCTTTAATTTACTTTTTTTTTTTTTAAATGAATTAAATTTAGTCCAGATACAAAAGAAGTGAAACAATATCTGTTATTTTTACATAACTACTAAAAACACAAGTGTATGTAATAACCGTGAATGTAATAATAATGTAAATGGCAGAAACGCTGTGATATTTTGCAAAGTGGATGAAACCACTCGTGTAAATGAATTGTACATTTTGTTATAATGTGAATATTATTTCATTATTAAACTAATTTACTGTCAGCGACTGGTAATGAGTGATTGAGAGAAGAGTCGATTAAGAGAACAGAGAAATGTTCAGGATCATGTGACGTGTGGTGGTTTCACTCACTGGTCACACAGCTGGTCACCCACTGGACCTGTTAACTAAACCAGTCACATCCAGCACCATCCGATCCTGAGCAGCTCCTTCAACAGGTGAAGGTCCAGTAGTTCACAGGTTGAATCTCTCTCTGGATCAAACATAAATAAAAAGCTCAGTAGATTTGTTGAGAAGGTTTTTGTGTCTTCCCCGTGGAGACGTATCATTTTCAAAGGTTGACAGAAGTTTATATAATTTACATAATTAAAAAAGCTATAGAGGATTTTACGACACGTCAACATCCCACAATCTTAACTGACAACTTGAAACATGACTTCTCCGTCCTGCCAACATCTC
The DNA here is from genome assembly GCF_947347685.1 of Pleuronectes platessa. Lineage (NCBI taxonomy): Eukaryota > Metazoa > Chordata > Actinopteri > Pleuronectiformes > Pleuronectidae > Pleuronectes > Pleuronectes platessa. The sequence continues at coordinate 1,821,347 of NC_070632.1, forward strand.
TCCCCCTGTTGTTAAACCTACACCACATTTTGAACCCATTAGTGTGTAGCTGCTTTGGGACGTTTGTCTGTTTACGAGCGTTTTAATTGTGCGTCGGTGATTGTGGTTCCTCAGCGTGACGGGACACACCCGGGTGGAGATGGCGTGAGAGCTCCCCCCCGACCTCAGCGCTGGCGGCTGATGTGACACGAGGCTCTGGAGACGTTTAGACCTCATCATCATCTCAGCTGCTCCAGGTTTTAATCCGAAGCAGAGGAGTCGTTTGTGTCTTTGAACTCGACAACACTTCTCTCCTGACTCAGCCGGCCTCTGATTGGCTCCCATGTCGCTGTGTCGTTGTGATTGGTTTGATTTAGAGCATTTGTGGATTCATGGATCATTAAAGTTCTTATAATAGTTGAGATATTTGGGTCTGAACCCCGGTGGAGGTCAGACGGACTAATTGACATCTGCACCTCGATCCCACGTCCCCCCCCCCCCCCCCCCCCCCCCCCCCGATGAACAAGCGCTCTTCTGTTCCAGTTTCCTCTCATGGAGTCTGTCACTAGCGTTTCCTCTCCGACTGACCCCGGGTCTGTTGAGCCTCGTTAGGCAAACCCTGGCCCCTCGGCCCCTCTCCAACAAAAGCCAGTTTTCGTTTCCTATTAGAATGAGATGAGTCATCGACGGAGGGCCAACATGGCCGCCGCTCGTTCCACCGAGGGGGGGGGGGGGGGGGGGAAGAGAAAGTGGGGCCCAGTGGGTTTAATCATTTGGCCTAATTGAGCCGTGAGCCGACAACTTGGAAACAAAAACTGTGTGAACAGCCCCCCCCCCCCATCCCGGCCCCCCACCACAACCACTCTCCCCACTCGGCTCTCTTGTCCAATCCCAGTCGTCCCATCAAACCTCGGCAGCGCAGATCGTCCGTATCTTTATTGGCAAAACAAATTTACATTCTCATTGTGCGATCATGGACCCATTAGCAGTACACTATATGAGACAACAATACGACTCTATACAACCGGACATTACACAAGACAACAATATCCCGTCTGCTGCCTCGGTTCATCTGGGGGACACGCTGCCCTGCACAATGGGGACAGACAAAGGGACCTATAGGGGGTCCGGGCTGGTTCCTCGGACCGGGACAGAGAATCACGCTAGGGGACGTAAACCTGTCAAACTAACTCTGTTCTTAAAGAGCAACAATTTGTTGTGTGTCCTCTCGTTTGCAGTTGAATGAACTTCGTCTTCGGTGTTTTGATAAAAAAAGACAAACTGAAAAAAACTGCAGTGAACACGATGGAAGAGGATAACGTGTTTATTGATAAACGCTTTGTTTAACTCTATAGAATCGTTACAGAGAGTTTTAAATCAGCCGTGTTGTGTAACGTGTGTGTATCCGTGTTGTGTAACGTGTGTGTGTCCGTGTTGTGTAACGTGTGTGTATCCGTGTTCATGTCGTGACAGAGATTTACTGCAGGAGCTCGTTGGGATCGTTCCACAGAAGCTGAACTTTAGACTGGTGGACCAGTTTGTGTGGGATTTGAACTGTTCTCTGATCAGATCTGGAACACTTGGCCACGCCTGAGTGACAGATCGGTTCATCACTTTCATTCAGCAACACACATGAGAAGGGAGAAGCCGATAAGATGAAGATATGTGACACACACACACACACACACAGATTTCTGGAATTTCTACTTTCTACTGAATCTCAAAGTCCTAAACATCTCAGGTCTCTAAGTTTAAGTGATTTTACCGCCAATCTTCAAACATCTAAACATTTAAAATATTATAAATCTATAGTATTTACAGATCCTCACTTCACTTGTGTATTGCATCGTGTGTCAATCAGTAGAGGATCATTAAACTTTATGTGAGCATGTGACTCCTCTGCAGATTCTCTTTGATCTTCAGGAAAGAAAGAAGACTGAGTTTCAGATGTTCAGTGGATCCACAGAGAAGCTGTTGGATGTTCCTGTGATGAATGAGAAAGACCTGTGGTGTGATATTTGTATAGAAACAGGAAACAATGACAGGACCAGTATAATAAATCCTTTGTGTTATTATATTTTTTACAAACGTCACAACAGTTCATGCAAAGTAAACGTAGCTAAAGATCTAAGAACAAGGAGCAGGACGTCGTTTACAGTGTTAGTTTAAAAGTTACACAAGTCAGGTAAAGTTGTGCGAGGACGTTTAGAGTTGTGAGAGAAGACGACACACATCTGTTTCTAGAGTCGAGTCAGAGCAGGAGCAGACTGTGACCACAAGGTGGCGTCTCCGAGTCTACAGGGTCCTCTCCAGAAGGACGGTTTTGAGGTCAGCGGGGCAGCTGATGGTGAAGACCCGGTGGGAGGTATCTCTCTCCTCCACCAGGGCGGCGACAGCTTCTCCCAGCTCCAGATGGTTCAGGTAACCAGGAGCCATCCGCTCTGGAGCAGCTACGCCTGCGTTGATCTTCACCTGCCACCGGAACCAGAGGGAAACGCTTTCAAACACCAGATCCAGATCCTGGAACCCTCTCCCACAGAGGTCCACTGACCGGGCCTCACCTCGTTCAGCTTACAGGGCACGTCGGGGTATTCCTCTCGTAGAACCTGGCAGAAAGCCAGAGAGCTGGCAGCGCCCACCGTCAGGAAACCAGTTCCTGGCATCAGCAGCTTCTCTCCTGCTCCTCCTGAGGCCCAGAGCGGCACAGAGCGGCACAGAACGTAAAACTACACGCTGTTCCACTCATGTCCACCAGGTGGCGTTAATGCAGAAGACAATACAACCACAATGCCAACACGACATCAAGAGTTAACATGGAGGAGATTCAGTCGAGCTGCTGCTGATCAGCACAGAACCAAACTTCTGGATGGAGGTTTCAAATGTTTGTCAGAAGTTTTATTAAACGTTGAACTCTGTTCTTGAGATGAATCTTGAGGACGTTTCACCAACGTCCAAACAAACCAAACAAACCAAGAGACAAATAAATAGACAAAGATGAACTAAAGTGAAGGTAGAAGTTCACGATCACTTTTCTACTTGAGTAAAAGTAAGTACTTTCATTTAAAAAACATTAAAGTCATAATAGTAAAAGTACTTGCAAAATATCTACTGTATATTGTCTTTAATACGATAATAATAATACAGACTTATCATATTAATTGAAGTTCCTGCTCATGATGCTACTGAAAACACTTCATATTAAACCATGTCTGGTTCCATAAAGATTTTATTAATCACGTTTCCTTGTATTTAGAACAAAGCCTGAAATGTAAAAACAGCTCAGTTCTCTGAGAGTGAAGGTCTCACCCGTGATGAAGGTGTAGGTGCAGTGGGAGTCGTCCCTCACCAGTGGGAAGAAAGTCTTCCATGACGCAAAGGTGCTGAAGAGGAGGGTCTCCATCACCTGAAGAGGGGGACACACAAGGAAGGAGGACAAGTCTCAGACAAGATGAAGCAGCAGAATCTACCAGAAGAGACGCTTACGGACAAAAGTGTCAAAGAAAAGACTTCACGTCACATTTTAGGATTTTCATCAGCTTCAGTTAGTTCAATTTTTTATACTTTTAAAAGATTTCACTGTAAATAATATTTAAATGTGTCTTCATCCTTGGACGGAGGTGAAATCGACCTGGGACGTCCCGTGTTCTGGTCCCTCTGCTGTGTCCATGTGTGCGCTCTCACCCACTGGAGCTCTTTGACGGACTGGGTGTGGGGGGGGCCTCCCTGCCACCAGCTGAAGCCCAGAGAGGAAACGATGTCCGTCACCTTCCCCACGGCCTCCAGCAGCGCCTGCTTGGCTAGCTCCGCCCCCTCCTCGGACCCTGGAGCACACAGGAGGACACGAGGACACATCAGCTCAAACCGGTTTGTGCGACTGGAGTTGGACTCACACAGTTTCCTGAAGGTTGATATCGATCGTTTTTGATTGACGCCGTTCACTGTTACCAGGATAAAATGGAGGGTGATTCATGTTTATTCTATTTTGGTGACATTGTGATCTGTCATCTGTTAAAGTTTCTTCTTGATATATTGTTCTTACTAACATGCTCCCCAGAGGATGAGCCCTTTTTGAATTGAGACAATATCACAACCTGTCCTGTAGAATATCGTCTTCCATCTTCAGAGATTCCACGCCAACTGAAACGTGACCTGTCTTCATCTGAGCTGCAATATGCCACTTGTCCACTGGATGTCACTAAACCCTTCACACTGAACCTTTAATTTAGGCTGCCTTGAAATGGGGCTCTGTTATATAGAATTTGTAATTTTGGTGATGGATAGAAAGAGGGAAGTAAGGAAGGAAGGAAGGAAGGAAGGAAGGAAGGAAGGAAGGAAAGAAGGAAACTTACCCACATCCCCCACTATGGTCGTGAGGTTCTCCTTTGTGCTCGGAGAGATGAACGTCCGGAGTCGGTCCAGTCGACTGCTGTCCCTGGAGATCACGGCCACCTTAAAACCTACACAAACACACAAACACACACAAACACACACACCCACACACACACACACACACACACACACACACACACACGTACACACACACACACACACACGTACACACGTACATTAATCTATGTTGCAGAACAGCACCTTTAACACAGAACAGGTCTAATCCCGCTCACATGAAAACGATCTGTGTATCAAGGTCATGGGGGGGGGGGGGGGGGGGGCAGCAGATGGTAACTGCTCCGTTCAAACATGCAACTTGAAAATAAAGTCAACGATTCTAAACCAGCAGATGTTGTTGTTGATGCTAATGTGAAGATGAGTTTAAACAACAATACGGTGAAATTATGAAATCCAAAAACGATCTTAAACTCAGGGAAAACCCTCGAAGCACAGATTATTTACATTTACATTATTGTTTCTATGTGTTGTTATATTTTTGATAATTGTTTCCAATGTTCCTTTTACAGTAATTGTATTTTGAACAGTTTAAGATGATTCATATCGTCCACACTGTATGAAAATGTCCCATATGCTCTGTGTACATATATCACTCCTCTGTCATTTAACTGTATACAATTGTTATCACTGCAATTCATTCTGAGCTGATTTTAATCTTTGCAAACTTCAGGATCTACATTTATACTTTTTGCTAATTGATGAAGTTTATAATCTTCAACATGGAAACGATTCTCATGGACTGAGACTGTTTTCAATAGAACATCTGAACATCTCAGTGTGCTCCATCGTCTCCAAACAGCCAATCACTGGATGTCAGTGAGATGTGTGGATTAATCAATATCCATTCAAACAGTTGACATTTAACTATTAGAATTCAGAAAATGTCCAAAATGCTCATAAAGACTTTATAAAACATCTAGAGTGCAGTTTGACATGATGGAGTTCCTCATGGGTACTTAGAAACTGTGCGTAAAACTGTGCGTAAAACTGTGCGTAAATCTGTGCGTAAAAGTGTCTCCAGATTCCCCTGGAGGTCAGAGTGAACGCAGAGGATGGGACATCGCAGAGTCACTTTAGACCTCCACTCGGTCTCTGTCTCCATGTGTCTCCATGTGTCTCCATGTGTCTCCAGGTGTCTCCAGGTGTCTCCTGAGCAGCTTACCTTTATCCAGCAGAGCTTTAACGATCCCGGAGCCCACCGTCCCCGCTCCCCCCAGAGCCAGCACCACCCTGCTCGTGTTCGACATCCTGTGCGCGGCTGAAGGATGGAGCGCCTCACTTCTGACAGCAGAGGAACCACGGAGGGTTTTAACTGAGCCCCAGGTCCGCCCCCCGCCACTGTCACCGAGGCCCCGCCCGCAGGTCAACAAAACAAGCTCACCCCACCACCTTGTGCGTGCACCTGTTTCACTATCTGTGTGGGGACCAGTGTGAGCTCTATTTTAAGGGTCAGATTAGAATTAAGGTGAGGGGCTGTGTGTGTGTGTGTGTGTGTGTGTGTGTGTGTGTGTGTGTGTGTGTGTGTGTGTGTGTGTGTGTGTGTGTGTGTTTTATGTGTGTATGTTTATATACGTGTGTTTGTGTGAGTGTGCGTTTGTGTGTGTGTTTTTATGTGTGTATGTTTTTACGTGTATGTAGATATGTGTGTGTGTGTGTGTGTGTGTGTGTGTGTGTGTGTGTGTGCGTGTGAGACGTGTCCAATAGTCTAGATCCCATCAGGGCTTCCGTGTAGATTGTTTAAGCAAACACAGATAAGCCATTAGTGCGGATCTCAGGTCCGGCTGCTGCTACTGGCCTCAAACAGGACACTGAACGAACCTGTGTGTGTGCGTGCGTGCGTGTGTGCGTGTGTGCGTGTGTGTGTGTGTGTGTGTGTGTGTGTTTGTTTTTATGTGTGTGTGTTTATGCGTTTGTGTTCCAGATATTACTCACGTTCAAAGTACTAATAATGTAAATGTTTAAATTTAGGGTGAAGATGTGTTTTAATGTTTATGTTAGTGTAAGAGTTAGAGAAGTAGTTAACTTGTGTGTGTGTGTGTGAGGGAGACTATGGAGTCTCTTAAAGGTGAATTGCTGCCCTCTAGTGGATAAGAAGCATTCAACACTACAAATAAGTGTGATCATAATGTAATATATAAATATTATATATTTTATACGTGGTCTCGTGCACTGATTCTGGATTTCTTCTACAAATCACATCAACACCGTGAAATCATATGTGTTTAATAAATGAAGGTTAATTTCAATCAAAATCTTCAAAACTAGATTCAATTGTCAAAGATGACAGATAATATATTTTAGTTAATAACAATTAATTTGACTCTAATGTATGTAGAGATGTTTATGAGGCTGTTCTCTTTGAGCCTTTTCTCTGTACAGACGTTATATTATTCTGTAAGAAAAGGAGATATAAGAAAGAGAAGCTGTAATAAAAACTTTATATACATCCTATGATAAAAATAGATTTAGCTCTCTAACTTCTATTGAAATACAATTATTTATATCTTGGTCCTTCTTTATGTTTTATATATAATCATCCCTGTTACTTCTTACTTGGAACAGTTTTTATGCAGCTTCTACATCGTTGTTCAATAATCAACTAAATCGTTTCACTTCGTTAGAATATTCATAGTTTCCGTCTGTTTTGAATTAATCTGATTTTTTATTTAGAAACGCTCAGACAGACTCCGCCCTGTCGGGGCGTCCCAATACACTGACGGTGCGCATCTGTCACGTGACAGTGTTTACTTTCTTCTGATGACCGGAAGTGTGTGAGGTGATTCACCGACACACACTCTCTCACAGACTCACACACACAGACACACACTCAGGTGAGTTTTACACAAACCAGAGACCATCACTGTCTCTCCTCCAGCTGTGTGTTAGCTTAGCTTCTCTGTTAGCCCGACGGTTCCTTCAGAAATCCACCGGTTTGACGTTGTTCATCGTCTCGTTTGAACCTGGTCACGTCTGGAACCGGAACCAGAACAGTTTCAGTTTCCTCTTGAGTCGTGCTGTGATTCGGGATCGACCCGGACACCAGGAACTGTCCTTCGTGGGAGCTTGGTCCTCTTGTGCTGAGACGTGCTGTCACTTCCTGGGACTTTCCCCCACATGTTAACACGGTGGCCTGAGAGTCACTGATTCTGTTTGTTGAACCTGAAGAAGAAGAAGAAACTTCCAGCTTCCTGAGAACCCGTCGAGCGGCACGTGACCACGGATCCACGCGAAGATATGAAAGCGACGCGTTTTTAAATCAGCGCAGATTTGAAGGAAGTTTGGTGTCAAGTTAAAACAAGTTAGCCTAGCATAAAGCTAACGACAAAGTGAGTAGCCTCACGTTATAGATTCAGTTTCTAATGAATAACTCGGTTCATCTGCTGGGTTTCACTTTCGGGTGTGAACCCTGGATCTGAGCTTCAACCCTTTTAGAGCTGATGGAGTTTATGTTTTATTAATTGTTCAGACTTGATTGATTATTGAATGACACTCAGTGGAGCTCGTGCCACCAGGAAGAACCAGTCTCTGTATGAATCCACTTTAAATCACTAGATCTGGTTTGTGACGTGGATCAGTGGACCAGGAAGCGGTCTCCTCTCCTGGGCAGAGTCTAACCCTCCACTCCTTTGTCCTGCTGGATCCCAGCTGATCCACAGAGATGAGCAGCTCCAGGCTGAGAGCCAGAGATCTGCTGAAGGCCTACGAGCAGAGTCTGGAGCAGCAGATCGTGGGTCGGGGCTCCAGCCATGCGTGTGGAGACGAGGAGCTGTGGAGGCAGGTGGAGGCTCGGCTGACGGAGGGAGACGCTCTGGACGCTCACTGCCTGGGTCTGGATCCACTGGAGGTGATGGAGGAGTCGCTCGAGGCGGCGACAGCAGCGACCGCGCCGCCAGCCGCAGCCAGAGGGGTGAAGGTCAAATCCAGAGGTCGCCTCCAGGGCCTGGCTAAAGCGTTTGAGGTCCTGGAGCAAGCGGCCCTCAACCTGTACCTCGGGCCCTGGAGGCACGAGTACAAAGTCGTCAAGGTTGGTGGACAAACAGGTTTAGGGGGACGCAGGTAGTTCAGGACTTCTGATACGAGGACTTCCTGGTTCAATATGAAATGATGAAGGTGAAAACATTTCCTAATTCCTGTTTGTTTGTTGTCTCAGATGTATTCTGGTACTTTCACCCACTTCATCAAACCAGTGCTGTCCATGCCTCAGATAGAGAAGCTCTTCGGCCTGTTGGGATACCGGCCCAGCTCACAGGAGCAGCTCCTCCTCCAGGAGCTCAGGACCGGCTCTGCTTCTCTGGACGATCTCCTGCGCCTGGCCTGCAGCTTCTACCTGGCTCGCTGCGAGTGTCGCCTCCTGCAGGCGGCTCTTGGGAAGCACGTGGGCGAGGCCCAGTGGGAGCTGAGTGTGGTGAGAGAGAGGCAGAGAGGAAACAGCCTGCAGGTACGTAGCAGCAGTAGATTCTCCGATCAGACACTTTCACAGCAAAACAGAAAATTAAATCTAAACTGTTTCCAGGTCTCCATGGAGAGCACCAAGAGGACCATGAAGGTCCACCAGCCGCGGATGGAGCGGTTTGCCAGCGGCGTGGACGTGGACCTGTACACGGACGAGCTCCTCAACGGGGGGGCGCCGGCCGTGAGCGAGGACAAAACCTGGCTGACTCAAAAGAGTTCGTCTCCACCGGCTGTGAAAAGCCACAGTGACATCATCACCGCTCAGTCGTCCTCATCCGCCCCCGGGTCCGCCAGGGAGCACGTCTGCATCACCACACTCAACTGCCAGCTGAGCAAGATGTCTCCCGGGGACTCGGCGGCCGGCTCCTCCGGTGGGAGGAAGCCGGCCAGACGTCCGAGCGAGGGCTCCAGGTTCGACAGGCCCGACCCTGAACCCCACGGCGGCGGCTCGCAGTCAGAAGCTGTGGCTCTGAGTGAGAGTGAGAGTGAAGCCGACCACTTCTGCAGCTGCCTCCAGTCTCCTGATGTTTACCTGCGACGCTGTGGTGAGTGTAAGACGCTGCACAGTGTGACCTGTGCGCTGCTGCAGCACTGCCTGATGGAGCTCCACGCCGTGGAGATGTTTTACAAACCTGAAGACGTCAAAGAATCTGGAGCAGCGTCGCCTCAAAGTCTCTCAGCGAGCGAGATGAAAGCATCTCCAGCTCTCACCAGCGGCGCGGCCAGGTCCTCCTCAGGTCCACGAGATGACTCCCAATCCGAAATCCCTTCTCTTCATCCAATCAGCTTCCACGACTGCTGCGACCTGGCCCAGCTGGACCCGCAGGTCCTGTGTCACAGCTGCAGCGTGTTCCACTCCGGCTCCTGCAGAGAGCTGGACTACTGCCAGATCCACCACACCACCAAGCCACTGGGCCGGTGTGGCTGCGGGAAGCTGTGTCCCAGAAAACCACTGGTTCTGTGCAGATACTGTGGATCCGAGTACTGTCGGGACTGTTGGTACAGGAATCCTGTCGTGTGCACCTGTGGCCAAACGTTCGACCAGTCGTCCTCCGTGTGAGTCTCACTGGAAACGCTCTGCGAAGCCAAAGTGCCTTGAACCTGCACACGTTCACATCAAGTACAATCAAATCCCCATGTTGCCTTGGCTCAGTGCTGACACGCAGTATTTAAGTGTCCCAGTTTTTCTATTTGTGCAGTTGTGTTTGTAACTATCGGACGGACTGGATGTGAGCGTGGAGACAAACCCGTGTCCTTCGGCCTCGGCCCTGGGTCGGATCTCTAAATCCCATTTGTTACAGGAAACAACAAGAGACACCTTCAAGCTGAACACTGAATATTTCTTTGTTTGTTGTTTTCTCTTTGAAGAAAATTTGCCATTTCAGTCAGTGTTCATCTCCCTACACCCCCCCCCCCCCTCACTGGCTGCATCCTGAGCTTCGCCACCAACACGGCTGTGATTTAAAGAAATGAAAAAGAAACCTGAGCTTTTTTCTTTGGCCTGCAGGACAATGATAATCAGGTCGGACTTTGTGAGTCTAGATCACATCATCATCAGAGTTGTGTGTTGTTGTTGTGACCTCGGACACTTCAGTGTAACTTGGTGCAAAGCACAAAGTCTGCTTCATCTGTATTTGTTGCCTGCAGAGTAAAAAGGGTCAATGCGTCACTGGTCTCTGTTAAATGGTTTTATGGTAAATGACTTGGTGACAGTGGAGTTCCAGGTGTGACTAGACCAGAACAATAAGATTTAATAATTCATATTTTTATTCAGTCATAATTACAGCCAAAGATTTATATAGGTTTTTATTGATCAATCTGTAGATAATTTTTCTTGATTATTTACTTTTTAGCATTTTTGCCTAGAAAGTTACTTAAATTATTTTTAAATATTAAAAGATGCAGATTCTTTATCGATTAATCGTTTCAGCCCTAAAATAACTTATTTTGTAGTAATGTAGAGTTCAGTGAGTTTATTTCAGTAAAGATATAAAAGTCTGTCAGAGGGACAAAGAGTATTAAAGAAAAATCCTCTTAACAAAACTCTTTAAAGAACAAACATGTTCAATTAGGTTCATATCGATTCGTCCATTTCAACGTTCTCAATTATTATGAAACTGCAGATTCAGATCCACAAGCTTCCACCAATTCTTCTATATTTAATGATAACAGTGTATTTACAAGAGTTTGTTTACAAGCGATTCACTCAAGTTGTCATGAACATTTCAGCCTCTTCATTTATCCACAGAACTCCTGGTTTGTTCTTTAAAGGGACATCGATGTTTCAGTTTCCTCTCTTCAGCTTCTGGTTAACAACTGGTCCGGTGCAGTGACCCAGTTCTCCATGATCCAGTCACTCGGCTCTGATTCTAACCAGAAACTAATCGGTCAACTTCAATTCAGAACCAGCGTCCTCGGTTTCCCAGATGACTGAGGTCTGTCCTGTGGATTGTCTTCTACTCATTGTGCCTCTGCCAGTTGATGTTGATGAAGGACTTGGTGTCCATGCGGTCGGTGTAGAGGACGCCGTCCAGGTGGTCCATCTCGTGCTGGAGGATCCGAGCCGGCCAGCCGCTCGCCTGCCACGTGACCGCTTCACTCTTCTCATTCAGACCTGAGTGGTGAGCAAACACACGGAGGAGAACATCAGGCACCTTCATACACAATCTAAGATTACAGGAGTACAGAGCATAATGCTGAAGGCACCAGTGTTCTACAGGACGCATTAGATTAAATGCAGAGGTGTCAAGTAACGAAGTACAAATACTTTGTTACCTTACTCAAGTAGAAACTTTACTGGAGTATTTATTTTTCAGACGACTTTTTACTTTCTACTCATTACATTTAAAAAATAGCCTCGTTACTCCTATTTCATTTTGGCTTGTTTTCATTCAGGTTTGTCATCGTTCAAAAACACACACAAAAAAAACCTCTCCAGATAAATTGCTCCATCTGGATATAGTAAATTTGATTGTGGTTGGATGAGAAGTATAAACATTCACCATTCTGACAACCTATTGGTTTTCTACCCAAGTGCATCCCACATTTTTCAACATAACTTTTTTAATATAACATTATAGTCATTATGGCCTTTAGAAAAATGTTGAAAAATGAGAAGGTGGGGTAGTGCACTATAGGCCCCTGGAAGCGGCTTAAGAGTTTGTCCTTAATGGGAAAAAATTTCCCCTTACATTACTTTTACTTTTAATACTTTACTTTTAACCAGTATTTTTACCTAAGTAAAACGCTTGAGTTGATACTTCAACTTCTACAGAAGTATTTTTAAACCTTAGTATCTATACTTCTACTTTAGTAATGAATGTGAATACTTTTGACACCTCTGATTAAATGGAAACCTGCGTACCCGACACTTCCACCGACAGGTAGCGAGGAACCGTGGCGGAGAACCCTGAGATGCTCTCGCAGGCTTCCTGGAAGAGCACCGTGCGTCCGTCCAGCACTCTGAGCCGAGGGTTCACGAAGACCCTGAGCGGCTGGGCGGACAGGCCGCGGGCCTCCCTCGACGCAGCCGAGCTCTCCTCCAACATCCCCTCTGGATACTCCAGCGCCAGGATCCGGAGCGGCACCCCGATCTGAGGCGCGCTGAGTCCCACACATTCCAGTCTGCGCATCACTCTCACCAAGGTGCTGATGACCTTCTGGATCTCCGGCTGTGTGATGGCTGCAGGGTCGACGGCTGCAGCGTGTGACCGCAGCACCGGGTCCCCGACCTGGCACACGTGGCCGTACGGAGGGGAGGGGGGGGGGATGATCTTGCGTTTGATGTATTGCAGATAGGAGCGCATCTTGATGTCGCTGCAGTAGGAGCGTCTGCAGGGCGCAGGCGGCGAGTGGGCGGAGCCTCGTGGGAGACGAGAGGCTGCGGTCGACCTCAAGGCGCCGGCGGCTGCGGATGCACCAGGTCTGATCCCCGCGGCACAGAGCCGGAGCACAGACCCACACGGGGTCGGGTTCATGCTGCAGCCGGGGGGGGGCACCACATCAGGCTGCGACGCACACTTCTGTAGAGACACAAAACAAAAGAGACGTTTAATCAATGCTCCATTCACTTGCAACACGACACTTCACCACTAGATGTCACTAGATTCTACACACTGCACCTTTAAAGCTACTACGAGCAGTGGCTGGAGCTCTGCTGACGTCACTTTGTATTTTACTACTGAATCTAAACCTGTGATACAAACATCCGGAATCTGAGATCATGGATCAGACACAACTGGAAAGTTGTGATTTCACAAGTGCAACAAAACTCATCATTTTAGAATCGGAAGAGTGAGGTGAGCGGGTCAACGAGGTGCTGGAAACAAGCGCCCCCCCCCCCCCCCCCCGCCCCTCTATTTATCTATGAATAAATAGAGACGATATATAAATTATTAAATATATAAATAAGGAATGTAGAACCCAGTTACCTGCCAGTAGCGTTAACTAGGTCCAGGTCAGAAGGACAACACACGGACAGGAATCCCTGCGCTCCGGGAAAGTATTTCCGGGTCTGAAGGGCACATCCGGACCAGTCCTCTTCACAATAAAACTCTCCCCGCGTCAACCTCGTATTCATCGTGATCCACATTTTAAAAACAAGCCTTATTTTGAAAGCGAAGGGGGATTTGACACGGAAGTTGTTTGCATCTCTTTCAAACAGCTGTTGGTGGATGTTCAGCCGCAGACTGTGTGTTCGCTTCTCTCATCTCGACTTGTCTGTACATGTCCCAGCCGGGCGGGGGTCCGCGGGGCGGGACGGGGGTCTGCGGGGTGGGGCGGGGGACCGGGGCCCGTTCAGGAAGCGGCCTTTAAAGGAGCCAGCGGCCGGGACCCGGTGATCTGTCCCCGGTGATGGAGGAACCGGAGCTGCTCGCGGACGACAGACGGTTCCGCAGGTTCCCGGTGTGGATCATAGAACACGTGTGGACTCACAGGACGATGGACATTCAGCAAGGTGAGAGAGACACTGTCCATGTCCCCCGAGGCGAAGGTTTGTCTTTGTCCGGGTCACTTCCGGGTTCAGCCCAGAAGCTGGTCTCCAGGCCCGGTCCCCATGGTAACTGATGCTCAACCATCAACCTGAGATACACGCTTCCCCCCCCACACACACACCACACACACACACACACACACACTAATGAACACAACATACACAAAATCAATATGATGATAAGAACCGAACATGGTACAGAGATATGTGTGTTTATGTATGTAGACTGTGTAGTAGTGGGAGGTAACAAAGTACATCTACTTTTACTTTGTTGCTGTACTTAAGAACATTTTTCATGCATGAGTGTTTGTCGCCATCAAATATGAGTAATGTTTCTCTGGGAATCATCTGCAGCTGCACATGTCTCAGTGTAAAGCAGTGAAGTTATTTTCAGTGTTGATTCCTAATCTTCATGTTTCTCCAGTGGTTTTTGTTGTGAATTGAATTTTTTAGAGACTGAATTTGTGTTCCTGTGTTTTGTTCCCGCCCAGTCGTGGACCCGTCTGATTGGCCGGACGTGGACTCGCAGCCTCTGAGCACCGAGGACTCGTGGAGGCTGCGCGTGGCGTCTGCTCAGATGTTCTGCATCGTGAGGAACAGGGACATGCAGCACTTTGAACGAGTGATGAGGTATCTGGAAGCCACGTTCAGACTCCTCCCCAGACTGGTGGCTCCCATCAAACACATGAAGATCATGTTTGGACTTAAAACCCTGGTACGGACTTGAATGGTTTGTTTGAAAAATCTCCTCTCTGCTTCCTGTTGATCATCCTCTCTGCTTCCTGTTGATCATCCTCTCAGCTTCCTGTTGATCTTCCTCTCTGCTTCCTGTTGATCTTCCTCTCTGCTTCCTGTTGATCTTCCTCTCTGCTTCCTGTTGGTCTTCCTCTCTGCTTCCTGTCGATCTTCCTCTCTGTTTCCTGTCGATCTTCCTCTCTGTTTCCTGTTGATCTTCCTCTCTGCTTCCTGTCGATTTTCCTCTCTGTTTCCTGTTGATCTTCCTCTCTGCCTCCTGTTGATCTTCCTCTCTGCCTCCTGTTGATCTTCCTCTCTGTTTCCTGTTGATCTTCCTCTCTGCTTCCTGTCGATCTTCCTCTCTGTTTCCTGTCGATCTTCCTCTCTGCCTCCTGTTGATCTTCCTCTCTGTTTCCTGTTGATCATCCTCTCTGCTTCCTGCTGATCTTCCTCTCTACTTCCTGTCGATCTTCCTCTCTGCTTCCTGTCGATCTTCCTCTCTGCTTCCTGTCGATTCTTCTCTCGGCTTCCTGTTGATCTTCCTCTATGCTTCCTGTTGATCTTCCTCTCTGCTTCCTGTTGATCTTCCTCTCTGCTTCCTGTTGATCTTCCTCTCTGCTTCCTGTTGATCTTCCTCTCTGCTTCCTGTTGATCTTCCTGTTGATCTTCCTCTCTGCTTCCTGTTGATCTTCCTCTCTGCTTCCTGTTGATCATCCTCTCTGCTTCCTGTTGATCTTCCTCTCTGCTTCCTGTCGATCTTCCTCTCTGCTTCCTGTTGATCATCCTCTCTGCTTCCTGTTGATCATCCTCTCTGCTTCCTGTTGATCTTCCTCTCTGCTTCCTGTTGATCATCCTCTCTGCCTCCTGTTGATCTTCCTCTCTGCTTCCTGTTGATCTTCCTCTCTGCTTCCTGTTGATCTTCCTCTCTGCTTCCTGTTGATCTTCCTCTCTGCTTCCTGTTGATCTTCCTCTCTGCTTCCTGTTGGTCTTCCTCTCTGCTTCCTGTTGATCATCCTCTCAGCTTCCTGTTGATCTTCCTCTCTGCTTCCTGTCGATCTTCCTCTCTGTTTCCTGTCGATCATCCTCTCAGCTTCCTGTCGATCTTCCTCTCTGCTTCCTGTTGATCTTCCTCTCTGCTTCCTGTTGATCTTCCTCTCTGCTTCCTGTTGATCTACCTCTCTGCTTCCTGTTGATCATCCTCTCTGCTTCCTGTCGATCTTCCTCTCTGCTTCCTGTTGATCTTCCTCTCTGCTTCCTGTTGATCTTCCTCTCTGCTTCCTGTTGATCTTCCTCTCTGCTTCCTGTTGATCTACCTCTCTGCTTCCTGTTGATCTTCCCCTCTGCTTCCTGTTGATCTACCTCTCTGCTTCCTGTGGATCTTCCGCTCTGCTTCCTGTTGATCTTCCTCTCTGCTTCCTGTTGATCTACCTCTCTGCTTCCTGTTGCTCCTCCTCTCTGCTTCCTGTTGATCTTCCCCTCTGCTTCCTGTTGATATTCTTCTCTGCTTCCTGTTGATCTTCCTCTCTGCTTCCTGTTGATCTCCCTCTCTGCTTCCTCTCTGCTTCCTCTCTGCTTCCTGTTGACCTTCCTCTCTGCTTCCTGTTGGTCTTCCTCTCTGCTTCCTGTTGATCTTCCTCTCTGCTTCCTGTTGATCTCCCTCTCTGCTTCCTGTTGATCATCCTCTCTGCTTCCTGTCGATCTTCCTCTCTGCTTCCTGTTGATCTTCCTCTCTGCTTCCTGTTGATCTTCCTCTCTGCTTCCTGTTGATCTTCCTCTCTGCTTCCTGTTGATCTACCTCTCTGCTTCCTGTTGATCTTCCCCTCTGCTTCCTGTTGGTCTTCCTCTCTGCTTCCTGTTGATCTTCCTCTCTGCTTCCTGTTGATCTACCTCTCTGCTTCCTGTGGATCTTCCGCTCTGCTTCCTGTTGATCTTCCTCTCTGCTTCCTGTTGATCTACCTCTCTGCTTCCTGTTGCTCCTCCTCTCTGCTTCCTGTTGATCTTCCCCTCTGCTTCCTGTTGATATTCTTCTCTGCTTCCTGTTGATCTTCCTCTCTGCTTCCTGTTGATCTCCCTCTCTGCTTCCTCTCTGCTTCCTCTCTGCTTCCTGTTGACCTTCCTCTCTGCTTCCTGTTGGTCTTCCTCTCTGCTTCCTGTTGATCTTCCTCTCTGCTTCCTGTTGATCTCCCTCTCTGCTTCCTGTTGATCTTCCTCTCTGCTTCCTGTTGGTCTTCCTCTCTGCTTCCTGTTGATCTTCCTCTCTGCTTCCTGTTGATCTTCCCCTCTGCTTCCTGTTGATCTACCTCTCTGCTTCCTGTTGGTCTTCCTCTCTGCTTCCTGTTGATCTTCCTCTCTGCTTCCTTTTGGTCTTCCTCTCTGCTTCCTGTTGACCTTCCCCTCTGCTTCCTGTTGATCTTCCTCTCTGCTTCCTGTTGACCTTCCTCTCTGCTTCCTGTTGATCTTCCTCTCTGCTGGTTCTCCTCTCCTGCAGGTGGTCATGTGGATGCTCAGGCAGCGTCGGGGGATGGTGGACACTGTGTTTAAAATCATCCAGTTCTTCCCAAACAAGCTCCCTCAGTATCAGGATCAGTGTGTAAGTGTCCAACAGTAGATCGATCATGAAAGGGTTAAACACGATGTCACTCAAACTCAAATCCATGTTGTCATGTTTGTTTTCTTGCACAGAACCAACACGAGATGTTCCTCATGAGGAAGAACAATCTGGACTTCAGGGTTCTGGCTCAGGCTCTCGCTACAGACGAGGACAAACTGCAATACTATGTGAAGGTAGAAACAGTAAAACTTCAGAACGACTGATAAACTCTTCAGGTTTAAAGAGTGATTTGTTCAATTGAAGTTGAAGAACGTTTAAAAAAGTTTTGGTGACGGGGGGGTCGTATGTTAATCATCTATTTAAAAATACATATTACATATTAAATCTTTGGTTTGTGGACATGACGTCTCAAATCGCATTGAGAGGTTCTCTCTCTCTCAGCTTCCAGTTCCGACTCTATCCAGCAGGGGGCGCTACAGAGCTACAGTTTAGGATGAGTCCTTCATCGTCTGACTGACTGACTCAGAATCAGCAGAACGATGAAGTCTGACTGAGGATTTACATTCCTGCTTTGTCTGGAGGCCAAACAGCCTCAAATCACTCTAAACCCTGTGGGTAGAACTTCTCCATAATTCAAGATTCAGCGGAAACTGTTTCTCAGAAACTTCAGGATTCACAGTTTCTGAGTCGGACAGAGAACAGAGAGAAGGAGACTCACACTGTGGACTAAAGGAAATGGAAACTCACATCACAGCTGATTTATCTGTCCGACTGTAAATTAATAAGTTTCACTAAATAGTTTCTGACCCAGGTTGTTTCTTCAAAGACATGGCAACGTTTTCTGTATAGCTTTTAATAATAATAATAATAATGTGATTATCACAATACACTGAGCACCTAGCGTAACATTACAAGGTGCTTTAGGAGTTAGAAATGAAAGATTGAAATATAATTTATATAAGAATAAAAGTGTCACAGGTGAGATTAGAATAAAAACGAAGTGAATGAGCAGAATTAAAAACCTTTATAGTGAAAGGTAAAGAAAATGTTGAACGTTAAATTCAGACCCAAAGTGAGAAGGTGCCCTTTCCAGAGACTGTGGGTCCTGACAGAGAAGAAACACGTGAGATTATAAAAATAAACTCTGATCCGTGGACAACCTGACGTGAGACGTGTCCTCGTCTCTCAGACACAGATGCAGCAGCAGTACGGGGAACGCTACGCTCAGAAGGTCGAGGACAGACTGCTGCACTATCTACAGGAGCTGGAGGCTGCGTTACCTGGAGACACCTTCATCGACAAGGTGTGTGTGTGTGTGTGTGTGTAGTTGTTGTGTGCATATAGTTTTATTAATGTCTCCGCTGGAGGCATCATGTCCACAGACTGTCCCTCTGCATGTATGTGCTGTACGTCCACACAACTCCTGAGCATGATATCTCAACAACACCTCGAGGGAATTTCTCTAAATCTGGGTCCAACTCTCACTTGGATTCAATGGAGACCTGGGTGTAATTTAGAGGTCAAAGGTCAAGGTCACTGTGGCCTCTTGATCTCATTCGTACGCATGTGTGTTCTAGATCCTGAAGAAGGAAAGTCCCGTCACTGAAGAGGAGAAGCTGCTGCTGGACGTTATCACATCCGACTCCACGGCCATAGCAATAACTCTGAGGAAGCTGCTGCACTGTGGTAAGACACACACACACACACACACACACACACACACACACACACACACACACACACACACACACACACACACACACACACACACACACACACACAAGAGACATATACAAAATGATAGGACTTTCCTTTTCATTAAATTCTTACTGAATTGTTGAAATATTTCGTCTTTTATTAAATTCTCAGATATCTCTTCCCCCCTGATTTGGCACATAATGTGTGTTTCTCATTTTACATGTTAATCAAAGTGTTTTTGTTATTTCAGACGCGGCTTCCTGTCGTCAGGCGGTTTCTCAGGCATCAGAACACGGAGCGACTCAAGTGGAAAACTCTGGACCCTCAAAGTCCGTTGTGTTCATCAACTCCTCAAAGACTCTGTTCTCCTCAGTGGAAGATAAAACTCCCCAAGAGTCTCAGCCTGAGGTTTTAAACCCAGAAGATGAGTCAGCACAGGAAGTGTCTGCAGAGAGTCCTGATCCTCCAGATGTTGGGAGACGTCTTCAATCCGAGGACGATGGTGAGATGATCCGTTGTCTGAGAGCAGGTGAAGCTGCTGCGTCTCCTCAGTTCTGCTCCAAACACCAGCGCTGGGTGAAGAGCATCCTGCAGGAGTGTCCTGACGAGGCTCCAGAGGAGCTGCAGCTTCAGGCCGACGCCCCCTCGTCTCCACCGCTGTTCCAGTTGTCCTCCTGCACCTCCTCCTCACAGGACCTCACCCCATCTGACCTCGTCCCGTGCCCCCCCGACCGACAGCTCACACCTTCTCAGACCGCCACCCGCCCTCCGCCAGCATCGGAACAGGGGAACCTGGAAGACGAGCGGCGCTCTGGATCAGCGGGTGCTGGGTCTCTGCCTCAGTGTTGCTCCAGAGACGCTCCTCTGTCCTCTCTGTTGTCCCCGGCCGTCTGCCTGATGGACGTCTCCTCTGTCAGCAGGATCTGCTCCTTCCTCAAACCCCATCATGCCTCTCCAGAGACTTTTATCGTGTCTCAAACAAAGCTGCCAGCTTCCACTCCTCAGGCTCTACCTTCTCCTCAAGACTCTGGAAGTGCTCCCCCGACAAATCCCACAAACACAACCAGCCGATCACAAACATCTCATGAGGCTTCTGCATTCACCAGCTGTGGAAAACCACCTCCTCAGACTTTTCTCAGACTTTCATTAACACACAGACGAGCTCTGACTGCCTCCAGACGCTCACAGACTCTGGATGAAGCCGATCGGGTCCAGCAGGCTCCTGCTTCCCATCGGCCCTCCTCCCACCTCCTGGTCTCTTCACCTTCTGCCTCTGCCTCTCAATCTGAGGCTCTGTCCTCCAACAGAAACCCTTCATCTCCCAGATCGACTCGACAGAACAGTCCTCTCCAGCTGCAGAGTGACCCACGCACCGCTGCATCCTCCTCCTCCTCCTCCTCCTCCTCCTCCAACACTGACCACCTCCCTGTGAGGTCAGAGGTCAGCGGCGCCCAGCTGAGTGAGGCCGTGCTGCTGCAGCCGTACGTGATCCTGACCCGGCTGAGCGCTGAGGAGATTCACCGGCTGACCAGGAGCCGGCGGGCGGAGTCTGAGTCGCCAGCCGACCAGGAAAACGTTTCCGACTCCTCTTTCGATTCGAGCTTTCTTCACTCCAGTCGTTCTTCGAGCGGCGACGATTCGCTCGACTCTGACCCCGACTACAAACCCCCCCCTCAGAAGAAAAGACGACCGTCAGAGTGCGAGTCTGCAGAAATCCTGAGTCGTGTTTGAGAAGACTTTAACTAATGGAGCTTTTAAAAAATAACATGTTTCCAACTGGGACACTTTGTAAAAATCACCTCCTGGTGGACAAACGGTGCAATTGTTCTACCTCAAACTGTAGCTTGTAACTTATTGACTGAAATACACAACAAAACCAGAAATATCTGTATTTGTTATTGAACCTTCGTTTCTTTTCGCTCGTGCAGTTTCATGCAGTCGAGCTCTGAGGTCCTTTCACCCACATGGTGTTTGGGTTTGATATCAATCTGCATCCAGAAGCGTTTTCATCCTAAAAGTTCTCATAAAACATCTTAATCTATAATTTCTAATGTGAGCAGCTTCTAGCTCCAGCTGTGATTCGAGTTCATTGACGAAGACGAGAGTTCGGTTTCAATAAAAGTCGTTTTACGCCCAAAATGAGAAACAACTGATTGTGTGTGAATCTCATGAACAAGTTCACTCGCCTGTTTCCTGTTGCAGACATTGACCTGTTCTCCAGGGACCGCCCCCTCCCAGTCAGTCAATCAGTCCCATGGCACGACACCAGTCTGTGTGAACAGCCCTGGTGGAGACATGATCCCTGGGGGTCATCACGGAGGTCAACAGATCCTCGTCTGTTTGCTCACGTGTGTTTACACAGGCCGAGGCGGAGCATCTCTGTCTGAGGTGGAGTGAGGACACTGCTCTTTGACCTGAGGGTTGATTAGGAAAAATTAACTGAAACTTCCCATGAGGCCGTTCAGCACAACAACAGATGAATGAAGATGGACGACGAGTTCCCACTATCGAGGCACGAGGACAAACAACCCTGGATACAAACACCATCTTGTGTTGTTGACGTCTCCTGGAGTCGGGCTGATCGGCAGCGATTGGTGGACGGAGCTCTGAGGTCCCAACCAATCACGAATCAGTCTCAGCTGTCAATCATGACTCATATCATCAGGAAAATAAAGCTTTTCATAAGATGGTTTCTGTCAGACGTCAGGTTTCACACTGATGTGGGTTCCGAGTTTGGTTTTACTTTGTGTGTGTGTGTGTTGTGTTATTTGATGCTTTGTAAACAGGGTGACGCGTCGTGATTGACAGCTGAGACTCCACCGTCACTGACACACACACTCTGACGTGTCTGAGTGTTTTTGGAACAGATTCTATTTATCTACAAAGACATAAACTTTTCCTCTACTAAACAAATGGTTCCTCCTCCTCCTCTGGGATTCGTTCCCGATGTTCATGTTGTTCTGGTTTTGTTTGTGCTCAGGTCCCATCACCACCAGGTGAAGCAGTGCTGGTGTAATGGGGGAGTACAAAGTGCAGTGTGTGGTCTGAACTGTGTGTGTTGAGTTGTTATGTAAGAATAAGTCGTGATCAGAATCTGGAAAAACAAACTAAACAAGAATTTAAATGATGTTTCCACTATTTTACACAATAAAACCACAGAAATCTCATTAACCTGCTTGAATTCAGTATCATATTAGTGACTGTTATAGATTTAATTAATTTAATTTAACATTTTAACAGCGGTATCCTCAAGTCAAACAGGTTTATTGGACTTCATGAGGAGATTTGTGTGTAGATCTCGTCTCAGGTTGTGTTTTGGACGGTTTGTGTTTATTTGTGTAATCTGGGACGTTCCTCCCTCTGAAGGTGTTTTCCTTGTATCGCTGTTGCATCATGTGATGTTGTGCGTTTCCACCATGCGGCTCAGGAGCAACACACACTTCTGTAACACAACATGTTTACCAGCGGCGACAGTGTGGCTGCTCCACGGTTCTCACCCTGTGAGTCTGTTTGTGTGTCTTCATGGCATCATGTGGTTGGGTGGCAGATGATATCAACACAATAATATCACAAATCGTGCAAGAGACACAATATCATTAACTTTAAAATTAAAGCTTCTTCTGCTTTGCCTCAACTTTGTGACCAGATGGATCCACGTCGGCTCCTCCCTCCACCTCCCTCCTCCTCCTTCTCCTCCTCCACCTCCTCCTCCTCCTCCTCCTCCTCCTCCACCTCCCTCCACCTCCCTCCTCCTCCTCCTCCTCCTCCACCTCCCTCCTCCTCCTCCTCCTCCACCTCCCTCCACCTCCTCGTCCTCCACCTCCCTCCTCCTCCTCCTCCTCCTCCACCTCCTCCTCCATCACACTGATTTACGAGTGGTGTCTTCTTGCTCGAGCGCCAGACGGTGACTCTGCACTTCTGGAGGAAACCTGGGGTCAAACACTGGGGTCAAACTCAAGTTCTCAAAACAAGCTCAGCGAGAGGTGGAGCTCACACCTCCACCAAGCCGCTGAACACAGTCAACACCAGACTTCACACATTCAGAGATCCCAGTTCTCCCAGTACGTCAGGATGGTAATGTCAAGATCCATGAATCCAGCAGTTTGACGACATTGAAGCAGAAGAGACCAAAATCTAAAAATACCAGAACATGAATATGTTTTTACTGGTAGTTTGACAGTAACTGCATATTTTTATATATAACTTGACCTCTGGAGCTGAGCCTGTGTCACGGGTTCGATGCTGAATCGACCCGTGAACCGAGATGATGATTTATGAATCTGTTGAAACAGGACTCGGCTCACGTGACTTCACCAGGACGACCTTTGACCTGAGAAGAAAACCACACAGTTAATGACTCCAAGGTGAAAAACAAGACTTTAAAGACCTTGATTAAAGAAATACCTGCAGAGCATCTCCTGTGTGGTGGTAACTGAAGTTCATGTCTGATGCTTCTCCATCTTTTTTCCCACAGGGGATTTCTCTGATGAAATAACTTCTCTGTAAAATGAGCTGATGCTGAGCACAGGAGTCATAACAAAGAAGAAGAAGAAGAGGTGGACCGAGCAGCAGTCATGTAACAGGAAGTTCTCCCCAGAGGTTTGAGTTTGACCAATCAGGCGGCTCGATCTACTTCACTGTAAACTCCACTGGAAGCAGCTGAATGAAACTGAGCTCATTTGAAATATGACCAAATCCTCCCGGTGACATAACAACACAAAACTAACATTTGTCCGTTGTGTATTGATTTGTCACGACGTGGCTGAAGAGTCGAGCGGCTTAGAATAAAAACAGTTTGTATCACAACACATTGTGTTGACTTGGTGTTAGTGTGACGTCAGAGCCATCGTGAATAAGTCACTTTGTGTTTGGACAGAGACGATGATGACACACATCAAACATCAAAAATCCATCTGAGATGAACTTGGATTTTTGTTTTGTTCTGTCCCATCTGCTAACATGGAGGAGGTGTAGGATCCCTAGAGCAGCCAGACCCAGAGGGAAGCTGTCCTCAAGAAGAAAGTCGTGATATCATAAGAATTAAGACATTTTCTCTAGTAGGAGATAAGCATCAGGGAGAATTCCTGCTCGGTAGTTCAACTCCTTCTGGATCTAAAATGAATCTCAGATCAGTTTGTCCCTTGAACTGGTTCTAACACTTCACCACAGACCAGAGAACGATGGATACCAGTTCAATCTGTGTCCCAGGAACCACACACTGAGCTAAAAGGAGAATTTATGCATGTTAGACTAAAACATTTAAACTCAGTGTGACTCAAAGTAAACTTTTCCTGCTCCGAGTGTAAAGTTAAACACTTGGTGAAACTCGTCCCTTCATAATAAAAGTGTTTGGTTCCCTACCTGGTGTCATGTGGACACTGTGTCTGTTTGAACCCCACTACACATGACGCACGCACACACCATATGTGCTGACTCCCCCCCCCAACCCCCCCACCCCCCGCTGATAGTTGATGGAGGGCTGAGGTGGTTTGGTTCTGGTTAGTGATGTCAGAGGGGTGTATGACTCAGCCCTCAGCCTCCACCAATAGAAGCATTGGCAGCGTTCAACACCCATTTTTGAGGTATTGAGCTATAAAACCGGCTCCATGCCTCCTCCACCTCATTCCTGCTAATTAATCTGCTGCTGCTGCTTTTTGGACCAAACGCTGCTCTGAATATTACCTGAGGTCAGTGACTTTTATGATTCAAGTTCATCAGAACGTTAATATCATGCATGAAAGTGGACTTTTATTCTGTGTGATTCCTGGTGGCTCTTCACCCTGAGGCGGATTCCTCGGTTTGCAGAAGTTAGATTTTCAGCTCGTTTGCTTCGGACCAGAATCAGTTTGTGGCTTTGACTGAGAACTTCTTTCTGTTTGAGAGACTAAACATGTTATTTATGATGATAATAAGATGCATCAGTGATAATAGTCAAAGAAAGTTTGTTAGAAGTGTTTCTAAATCAACGCAACAGATAAAGTGTGTTGGGATTTGGAGCCAATCAAATAAAACTTATTAAAATTGAGGAACTTTAAACCGAAAAATAGTAATATTTGAATTCATCTTCAGGTTTTATCTTCTTTTACGAATAAAATGAAAAATGTGAGGATTTTTTTTATCCCTTTTTTTTACAGTTTTGCATCAAAGAGAGAATTACATAATCTGTTCTTAAGTTAATAAAGTAAAACCACATTGTGGGAAGATGATCAAATATAAAAAGTTAAGATCACAAAAACTAAATCTACTTTAAGTGTCAACAATGTAAACTGCTCATAATGCCGAATGGGCACTTGTGCTTATTATATAGACTGTTCATATATTATTATTAATTCATAGAGTATTTTAAGTTATTTACGGTTCCAGGGTTTGAAATAAACCGATTCTTGTTCTGCCTCTCAACCCTGCTCCTCGGTTCCAGGATGGATGACAAGACGTTCTTGGTTAAGATGAACGGGAACGGAGTCCTCGGCAAAACCGCGCTCAACGCCAAAACCCTGGGGGGGGCCGTGGTCAACGGGAGGGGGGTGCTGGGAAACGGCATCAACCACGTCAGCATGAACGGCAGCTTGTACCCGGCCAAGGTGAAGAGCCGCCGGCAGAGGTGGGAGGTGAAGCCCTCAGAGATGGCCAACAACACGCTGAACCCCATCAGGAGCATCGTGGACGAGATGAAGCTCACACCCAACAGGGACAAGCCCATGATCGCCCTCTCTATAGGTGAGAGGGGTTCTGCTCAACACTCAGATCTTCAATCAGAGACCAATCCCTTCAGATGAGAAGAACCAGTTTCCTGAGACTGGATGATAGAGAACCAGAGCTTTACTTTACACTGCTGCTCTCGGGATGTCTTCATTTTGTTTTATGAAATGACGATTGACCATATTTCCTGCACGAGCACATAAAACCTTCATTTTTAAATGTTTTCTTTTGTTGACTGATGTGTAACTGGGACTTGACCTGCTCCCCAGGGGACCCCACGGTGTTTGGGAACCTGCCCACAGACCAGGTGGTGCTTCAGGCCGTGAAAGACGCCGTAGACTCGCAGAAATACAACGGCTACGCTCCCTCTGTCGGTGAGTCGCTCGGATCCGACATCAATCATCAGTTGATGTTTGTCCCAAACGCTCCGGCACAGATGCACGGAGCTGAAATATGAGATAACGTCGTTTTTACAACCTCAAAAGTGACTTTATTGGGGCTTGTTGAGAAATGTAGGGGCCAGAAATCCAGTGGAATGATTGACAGTGATGTCCCTGTTTGCATGTGGTCACCTGCAGGTTATCTGAAGAGCCGACAGGCCTTGGCCAACTTTTACAGCTGCCCCGAGGCTCCACTGGACGCTGAGGTGCCGTCTCTTTAACCTCTCACACTTTTAAAATCAAACCCCCCCCCCAAAACCCAATGACGTGGTGTGCCTCAGTGTTTGTGTTCTGAAAAGTAAACGTGCTCTTCCAGGACGTGATCCTGACCAGCGGCTGCAGTCACGCCATCGACCTGGCGATCAGTGTCCTGTGTAACCCCGGGGACAACATCCTGGTGCCCTGCCCCGGCTTCTCCTTATATAAGACTCTGGCCGTCTCCATGGGCATCAACGTGAAACTCTACAACCTGCTGGTGAGTAGAGGAACAACGACTGTTAACGCCTGGATATCAGGCTCATGTGAAGGACAATAATGTTGTAATATTACGATAATGTTTGGGAGATTTTCTTGCAAATTTAGAATATATTATATTAGCTCATCCTTTAATCCTTTATTTGACCCACAACAGGAAAATTTGCTTTATTTTTACAACTTTATTTACGACTTTAAAGTTTTTACTCACGATATCACATCCCTATTTTTCTGTGATGGCTCTAATACGTCTTCATAGACATTGCATGAATGCAACAAAATCCCTCACATGCATTACTTTGAAAGACAATTGGACTTGTGGCCATGGTTGGTATTGCAGGTCACTACATCATGGACGCAGCAGAATCCCCAGAACAAAGCACGACTTTGAGACAGTTTTAGACGTGTGGCCATAGTTGGTATTGCAGGGGACATCAGGTTCTCGGTAGCTAGAGTCTCTGAGCATCACGAGGAAGCTTTAACACGCACAGTTCACCTTCTGTCCTCATCCTGACTAGCGTTGTGTTTGATTTGCAGCCGGAGAAGTCGTGGGAGGTGGACCTGCAGCAGATGGAGAGCCTGATCGACGAGAGGACTTCCTGTGTGATCGTGACCAACCCGTCCAACCCGTGTGGCTCCGTCTACAGCAAGGAGCATCTGCAGAAGATCCTCAAAGGTCAGTCCCTCAAAATCTCATCCATGTCAAATCACAAAAAACACAACTTAGCTCATTTCAGCAGACCAATTAAACACGTTTTCTGTCCCGTGTTTCTTTCCCAGTGGCCTCCAGACACTGTGTTCCTATTCTGGCCGATGAAATCTACAGCGATATGGTGAGTGTGACCTCACGGCGACACAAGTCACATCCACAGGGCGGCCGCTCGGTTTGCCTCATGTCTCCACACAGGAGCCTCAGCAGAGGTTGTGTTGTGATTGCTGGTATTTGCCGCGGCTCTGGATGGCGAGGGGACAAGCCCACAGCCGCACAGCAGGGGGGGGGGGGGGGCAGTGAGCCGTGATGAGGCCTGTGAGCAGACGCAGAAAACTGACTCTGGGACAGTTCCACATTCAAAACTTTATAAGATTTGAACATTTAACTCATAAAATCTAAAGTTGAACTTCAGAGACAAAAGGGAGATTTATAACCGGGACGCTGTCGGCAGGGAAACAAAGAATTGGTGCGTCCCTGTTATAGACTCAAGAAACAAAGATGGACGACATCTGGATCGCCCCCTGGTGGCTGCAGTATAAAGCATAAACTTCACTAACATCTCAGTTTCTGTCCAGATGAAAAACGCAGAACCTGTCATCAGCAACTTCAGTCTAAAACGTGGACGTCAGAGTCGGCCTTGAAAAGTTTGTACTGGTCGTGCAAACATGAGCACACACACACACACACACCCACACAAAAACACACACACACACACACACACACACACACCCACACACAAACACACAAACACACACACGCAGGTGAAAAGTTTGCCAACTCAAAAGTGGACAAAGGGTCAGAGTTGAATCCAGTAGTTTTCCACTTAGGTTCCATTTTGATAAAGACTAAATATGTGAAAATATTATTTAAAAAATCAGCATCAAGTGACTCATTGATCTAATTTATCAACAGTCTGCTGCTAAAATGAACAAATATAGATTTGATATGTTCATCAAAGGCTTTATTAAGATGAGATAAGAATGTTAACATGACATAAGTTATCGTCAAGATAAAGAATGGAATACGGTTCCTCCTGTTTACATGTAACCGTTTAATAATAGGTAAAAAAGACCATAAAACTCTGGAGAATTAATAATCAAACATTCATTGTGATAATTATAGATATTCGTGTCTTGCTGTATTATTTTCCTCGAGCATCATTTCCTCTGCTGGAGTAAACGTCCAGATCAGGTTTGATCTGTTTGGTTCGCAACCCGACGCCCCCTTCTTCTCATTGGCTGAAGGTGTGTTGTTATGTAAGCAGGAACCACAGGGTGGTTTGTTCTTACTCCCAGTTCACGTTGTTCTAAGTCAAACAAGCTGTTTCTACTGAGGATGAACACAAACTTCACAGACTTGTTGTCTCTCCACCAGGTGCATGAAGACAGATGCAGTTTAACGTCTTTTTAAAAATGTCTCGCGGCAGCTGAGCGGGAAACTTTAGAGTCGGGGTTGTTGAGTGCATCCAGAGACCCCCCCCCCCCCCCCTCCTCCTCCTCCTTCGCCATCTGACTCCCCCACATCGAACCAAGCAGAGCACAATGACTCAGCACTTTTTTTGTCTACATGTGGTTGCACTTAATCCTGGTGATGGGGTTGGAAGAGCCGAGGGGCGTGTGGGGGGCGGAGAGGCAGTCGAAGAGAGGGTTGGTGGTGGTGATGGGGGGGGGGGGGGGGGGGGGGCGTGGAGGCATTTATTTTATGGCTGGAGGGAGCAACCCCCCCCCCCCCCCCCCCCACCACATCAGGACCCTCGGCAGCAAACTAACAACACATCTGTGCAGATGTTTGTAAATCAGCTGCAGAGTTTCTTTACAGATATTTAAAACTTTTATTCAGTCATGTAGAAAACAACACTTGCTTTGTTACACCTCCATCCCTCCATCCTTTCTCTGATTCCTTTCTTCACCCCCACACACTCTCCCACTTTTCTCCCAGCTGTGGTTTTTGAGACACATTTTTCTACTGAGTGAATTTCCTCCACGGTCTCAAACCACTTTTCTCGACTGTCAGGCTCCAGCTTTTCTTCTTATGATTCCTTTCTCACCAGATATCAGCAGAGTTCTAACCAGGAACATCCCTCAGCTTCAAATAACATCTAAAGATAAAGAACAATGTCACCTTTTAGTGTCACCATTTGCTTCTTTATTTTATTGGTTTACACAAAGAAGATCTGGATGTTCTCGGGTTCCGAGTTTGGAGGAGTCAGTGAGTTCAGGTTCAGATTAGACCTCCAGTGTTCGTGCTGTTTTAGGTTTGGCAGCCGTGTGACCAGTCGGACCAGTAGGCTCCTGGCTCGGCTCCTGGCTCACTGTCCAAGATACTGTACGACTATAATGAGAAGCAGCTTTCTGTGTGTGTGTGGGGGGGGGGTTCCTGCACCATCAGCCGCTCTCTCTCTTCCCCCTAAAGAGGGTCCACGTCAAGAGCAAATTTCAAATACCAAATATCTCAGGAGGAGATTCAGCCAACTTCCTCACAATGCTCGTTTTATGAGTTACAAGATTTTCAGGCGCTGAGAAAGTTCAGTTTGTTAAAGAAATGATGAAGAATCTTCGACTTCTCTCCTTTTCTGAGACTCTGTGATTCTTTATTTGTGTCACAGTGAGTTTCAGCTTCATTTACCGTCTTTCAGTTTATTATTATCCGAGACATTCTGCTCATATCCAGGTTGATCATCTCAATCAGTGCTCTAATGTTCAGAAAACCTCCCATCGCTGCAGCTCCTCTTTTCAGCCTCTGTCTCAAACACCTGGTTTAAGCTCCTGTCTCTTTAAGACGCCCCTCAGTCTGCTCTGATTGGCCAGCTGGCCTCACTCTGATGTGATTGGTCAACCCCTTCCAGCTGTGTAGGAAATGCCGGCCGACTTTGTTGTGTTTACGGTTTGTTCCGTTGTCCAGAAAAGTGCTTTGATATTAACGTTTGCTCAAAGTTTTTTCTCTGGTGGAAAAGATGGCCGCAGCATTAGAGCTCCATCAACGTCACCGTCACAGCTCCGGTCTGTCAGTCTAACTCCGTCCCTGCTCCTTCAGGTGTTACCCGGCTACAGCTGTCCGTCCATGGCGTCCCTCAGCAGTGACGTCCCCGTCATCTCCTGCGGGGGTCTGGCAAAACGCTGGCTGGTCCCCGGCTGGAGGATGGGATGGATCCTCATCCACGACAGGAATGACATACTTGGATCTGCGGTACGTAAAACAAACACACACACACAGACACACAAACAAACACACACACTCTCTCATATTAAACAAAATGACACATGTGTCTCGTCTACAGATTCGTCAGGGGCTGGTGAAACTGAGCCAGCGTATCCTGGGAGCCTGCAGTCTGATCCAGGGGGCGCTAGAGGGCATCCTCAATAACACGCCTCAGAGCTTCTACAACAACACCATCAGCTTACTAAAGGTACATCTGAGGATAGTTCACGAGGATTCAGAACTTACATTAATACGCATCACAAGAGACGGACTTCATGATTCATCTTTGTCTCCTCAGTCTAACGCAGAGATCTGTTTCGAGGAGCTGTCCTCTGTCGCCGGCCTGAACCCCGTGAAGACCTCAGGAGCCATGTACCTCATGGTCAGTCACATTGAACACGCAATATATATGTGTTATGTCACGATGAATATTTAAATGTGTCTCAGAGAGAATAATGTGTAATGTGGCTCTGCAGGGAATCTTCTGACGTCAGGTTCAAATCTCTAGTGTTTACATTTTACAACAACCTGATGCAGCGTGAAGTCAGAGACACACAAAGTGTAACAGGACAGGAAAGATGATGTTGAGTTACACACTGTGTCGTGCACGTGATGGAAGCCATCCTTTAATAAACTAAGAGAAATAACAGAGTTCAATGAACATGTCATAATGAGGAATTCAATTCTAATAGTTTTTACCTTTTTATGTTGAATAGCTGATGAAAGTGTTTAATCCACAGTAGATAGAGAACGTCTCATAACATATACAGAATGTTAATATATAAGTGTGTGTGTGTGTGTGTGTGTGTGTGTGTGTGTGTGTGTGTGTCCAGGTGGGGATTGACATGGATCACTTTCCAGACTTTAAGAACGATGTGGACTTCACTGAACGTCTGGTCACTGAACAGTCGGTGTTCTGTCTCCCTGCCTCTGTAAGTCCGCGTCTCTCCGTCCTCTCCTCCTCCGTCTCTTTGTCCTGACATGGTCAAAAGACAAGATGTCCTCATGCTCAGTGTGTGCACGTCCTGTCCTCTCAGGCGTTCGAGTATCCCAACTTCTTCCGCATCGTGTTGACGGTGCCGAAGGAGATGATGGTGGAGGCCTGCAGTCGGATGCGGGAGTTCTGCCTGTGCCACTACCGGCCCAGCAGCCGCGGCAGTGGCCACGATCTGGACCAGTGAAGAGGACCAGTGGGCCTGAGGACGGACTGAACCACGGACACACACACACTCATCGTGTTTAATTCAAACCACAGACGGAGGCTGATCATGAAAAGTTAGAGAAACAGAGGCTCAGTAGAAATCAGGTTTGTTTTCAGAGCCTTGAATCCTCCATGAAGACGAAGGAGAATAAATCCACACGTGTCCCAATGTAAACTGAGATCACCCCCCCCCCCCCCCCGTTCACCGTCTGATCGATCCCAGATGTTTACATGCACCATCCCCCCCCCCCCCCCCCCCCCCACATGAATCTGATGTCAGATCTGTTTTGATGTTGTCGTCACCGTGGTAGCAGCGAATCTGATGTTCCATTCATGCTGTAATTTTAAATGTCAACCTATGAAATGACAAAACCTAATATTTATATTTTATATGAGCGACGTATATTAACCTCTACTGTTTTTTGTGTATTTATATAATTTGTGTAGCGCTTTGTGATGTAACCTCTTTGAAATCCACTGCAGAAAAAAAGCTTGATTCTTCTTTTACCTTTTGATACATTTCTTAACTTTCTGATCGATAATTAGAGGAATTATTTTATATAAATATAAATAAATGTACAATATTCCTTTTTATAAACATTACGTATCTATAATCTTTTCTATACTTTGCTTGTGCTTGAAAATGAGTCTTTATCACAACTTTATCTGTATATTATTTGTATGTTAATTGTGTCATATTGAAAGTCATTTATACATTTTATTTAGTAGTTATGTTGATAGTTGCTTAACAAAATAAACTTGTTGACATGACTGGTGTTGATTGATATAAGAAAAGATCATTAGAGAATTTATGATACTGATAAACAGTGATTCATGTTCTCTGTCCATCTGAATGATTTCATCAGGTGTCAATAAATAAATATAATAGATAAGGTCGAATCATGAGTCAGGAATATGTTCCAAATATTAATATTTTGAGTTGGTGGTTCATGACCCAACAAAGAACTCATTCAAATATGAGGAGGGTCCGGAGAAATGGGCGGATCCAGGATTTTTTCTTTGTTGTGTTTAAAACAAGAAAATTAGGTGTTGTAGTTTAATATGCAGTTATTAAAATGAGTGTATATGAATGAATAGAGACATTAGAATGTGCCAGAGGCCAAATATGAATCTTTAGTAGCAGAATTTCTCTCTGGACACTGGTTTACTTCAGGTCTTTGTGTAAATCCCTGTGACCACATGCTGGAGAAAAAGTACACAAAAAAAAACACTACACTCAGAGTGAACTGTCTGCTGGACTGGGTCTCTGCAGGACCAGGTCTCTGCTGGACTGGGTCTCTGCAGGACCAGGTCTCTGCAGGTTTGGGTCTCTGCAGGACTGGGTCTCTGCAGGACTCGGTCTCTGCAGGACCAGGTCTCTGCAGGTTTGGGTCTCTGCAGGACTGGGTCTCTGCAGGACTCGGTCTCTGAAGGACTGGGTCTCTGCAGGTTTTGATCTCTGCAGGTTTGGATCTCTGCAGGACCGGGTCTCTGCAGGACCGGATCTCTGCAGGTTTGGGTCTCTGCAGGACCGGGTCCCACCAAACCCAAGGCCAGTACTGTCCAATACTTCAACGTTCAGCTGACACTGTTGTACAGTTGTCTGATTCATAAACATGTAGAGTTTTGTGTTTCCAGAGAACAAACTGCCGAGGAGAAGGAAACTCGATCCTCCAGAGTGTTCACACATGTTTCTGGGGCCCAGCATGAGAAGCAGTGTGCGGGTCCATGTGTGTGTGTGTGTGTGTGTGTGTGTGTGTGTGTGTGTGTGTGTGTGTGTGTGTGTGTGTGTGTGCAGTCACGTGTACAGTTACATAAGAACCAGATTCTCTTCACAGTGGAGATCCAGTCTGAAGACAGAGAGACTGTGCTGCTCAGATTGTGATCTCATGAGTCGATTGACATAAAAACACTTCAAACTTCAAACTTCAAATTCAAACTTCAAACTTCAAACTTCAAACTTCTAACTTCTAACTATTCAGTCTGTTACTTCTTCTTCTAAATGTCTTGTTTCGTGTTGGGGGAGGGGGGGGGGGGTGTTCCATTACTGTTGTGCATGTTTGTTATGGGTCTCATCCACAACCACAACACAAATCGTCCATTTATTTAAAACAAATGAAACCAGCAAATTCATCTTGAACTGGTTTCAGCTTAGATTCTATATAAAAACATGACAAATCCACTGGGAACCACTGTGTCTCCACATGTCCCACATGTCCCCTCGGCTCACATGGAGGAGACTGCAGCCAGACACCAGGGAGCAAGATGTCTACGGTCGGTAACATTTTAAAAGAATGATATATTAATTATATTTGATAGGAACTAGACGATCGTGTGTCTGATGCTGAAAGTTTCTTCTCCACTGACTCACATTCTAGTTTCAATAATTATATCACCACAAACCAACTGACGCACAAAGACTTAGATACTTTGGCCCCCGGGTCATTTGCAAAATCCAGTCTTTAAATATAGTAAATGTCTCTCTAGTACTGTACTGTATACTGTGAATTACTCTCTAGCACAGTACTGTATACTGTGTATGTCTCTCCAGTACTGTACTATATACTGTAAATGTCTCTCTAGTACTGTACTGTATACTGTGAATGTCTCTCTAGTACTGTACTGTATACTGTAAATGTCTCTCTAGTACTGTACTGTCTACTGTGAATTACTCTCTAGCACAGTACTGTATACTGTGAATGTATCTCTAGTACTGTATACTGTAAATGTATATAGTACTGTACGTATAGTGTGAATGTCTCTCTAGTACTGTACTGTAAATGTATCTCTAGTACTGTACTGTATACTATGTATGTCTCTCTAGTGCTGTACTGTATACTTTAACTGTCTCTCTAGTACTGTATAGTGTGAATGTCTATCTAGTTCTGTACTGTATACTGTAAATGTCTCTCTAGTACTGTACTGTATACTATGTATGTCTCTCTAGTGCTGTACTGTATGCTTTAACTGTCTCTCTAGTACTGTATAGTGTGAATGTCTATCTAGTTCTGTACTGTATACTGTAAATGTCTCTCTAGTACTGTACTGTATACTGTGTACGTCTCTCTAGTACTGTACTGTATACTGTGAATGTCTCTCTAGTACTGTACTGTATACTTTAACTGTCTCTCTAGTACTGTACTGTATACTGTGTACGTCTCTCTAGTACTGTACTGTAAACTGTGTACGTCTCTCTAGTACTGTACTTTATACTGTAGATGTCTCTCTAGTACTGTACTGTATACTGTGAATGTCTCTCTAGTACTGTACTGTATACTTTAACTGTCTCTCTAGTACTGTACTGTATACTGTGTACGTCTCTCTAGTACTGTACTGTAAACTGTGTACGTCTCTCTAGTACTGTACTTTATACTGTAGATGTCTCTCTAGTACTGTACTGTATACTGTGAATGTCTCTCCAGCTCCTGAAGTACAGCCTAAAAGTAAACTGATTATATAACAAAATAAAAGCATAAATCAAACACATGTAGCTGCAGAAGCTTTTTTCTTTTTAACATGAAGACTTTATTGTGTTATTGTTTTTCTCTTTCCTAGAAATCATCTGTATTTTAGTAACACAATGATACAACATCACCATCTAAAGGTGACTGGAGACATTACAGCAGAGTTTACTTCTCTTCACAGTGAACCTGCATGTGTGTGTGTGCATGTGCATGTGTGAGTGTGTGTGTGTGTGTGTGTGTGTGTGTTTACACTTCACCCCTATGCCATTAACCAAGGTGACCTTTGCAACAAGCTCCTCCTGACTTACTGAGTATACATATAAATACTGTGTGCGCTGCTCAAGTTCTCTGAGTGTTGTCTAATAATTAACTTCTGCACTGATAAGAAAAGAGAGGGAGAGAACTCAGAGGGACGAGGGACAGGGTCAGAGACAGAAGGACACGAGACAGAGACGCAGAATCAGCAAAGAAAAAGGAAGGACGTGAAGTCACAGCCGAGGGGAACGGGGAGAAGAGGAAGTTCTGAGCCATGAGCCTGTTGCTGCTCCGTCGTGTGGTTTAATGTTCTCTGTGGAAATGGAGGAGACGCAGGTGTCCCGGACCTTAGAGCTGAGGGACGGCTCCCGCATGCCCGTCCTGGGTCTGGGGACCTGGAAGGTAGCGTCACACACTCCTTCTTATATCTGTGTTCAGCTCTCACCCATTTGTTTTTGCTCTGAGCTGCACTTTGGTCAACAGGTTCTTCAGTGAATAGAGTCTTTTTCTAACGAGTGAATGATTGTGAGAGTACTCCTCCAGGCTGCAGGGCTGTAGAACTGTTCTACATAGAACTGTTCTACATAGAACTTAGGTTTTCATGCTCTAATCTTCAGGAAACACTTCCTCAGTCTGTCTGTCGCTGCTGCTCCTCTTTTCAGCCTCTGTCTCAAACACTTGGTTTTAGCTCCTGTCTCTTTAAGGCCCGCCAACTGATAAAGCTGCTCTGATTGGCCAGCTGGTCCACTGTGTTGTGATTGGGTTAATTGAGGCCTGCGCTCTCAGAGCTGCACTGAACTCCGATGGCGCGATGAGAATCTCCTGCTGTGTTGATCACATGTGAGAAACCTCCTCAGACGCCCGGAGCCAGTTCTCTGCAATTAGCAAATTAAATCGATTTCTGGGTCAATTAAAATAAAAGGGTCGACCAGATAGAATTCTACTTTTTTTTTAAACACAGTAAACAAATCAGGACATTAAATAAAACCAGGAAACCGGCCTGATGCAGCCGAAATGGTAATTTAAAGAAATCTGAATTAATAGAACTGATGAGGACAGAACTACGACTTTTTTGTAATTTGTCATGTTTGTTGACTCATTTTATATTGTGGACTATAGTGGATCCAATCTGGATGATGGATCATGATCCTGCTGGTTGCTGACCACAGACTATGATTGCAGCAGGACTGCTTGACATATAGTATTGAAGTTATTCTTCAAGATGTTTCCCCTCATCAA
The DNA here is from genome assembly GCF_947347685.1 of Pleuronectes platessa. Classification (NCBI taxonomy): domain Eukaryota; kingdom Metazoa; phylum Chordata; class Actinopteri; order Pleuronectiformes; family Pleuronectidae; genus Pleuronectes; species Pleuronectes platessa. The sequence goes on from NC_070632.1 coordinate 1,857,844, forward strand.
TGCTGCTGAAAACTTTCATCTTGATGATGTTTTCCTTCACTTGACCTCTGTTGCACTTCTGTCCGTCCTGGGAGACGAGTCCTCACATGTGTCTCTCTGAGGTTTCTACGTATTTGTACCTGTTAAAGGGTTTTTAGTAGTTTTTCCTGACTCTTGCTGAGGGTGAAGGACAGAGGATGTCTCACCATGTTAAAGCCCTATGAGACGAATTGTGATTTGTGAATATGGGCTATACAAATAAAATTTGATTGATTGATTGATTGATTTTCAGTTTTATTTTGAAATCCGGTCTCATTTCACTTCCTGGTGCTGCCTTGCTCACCTGCAGCCGGATGTGTCCCTCCTGAGTCCCTCCTCTTCCTCTGGATCTTCATCCTGTTCTCATCCTCTGGGAGTTTTCCTGACTTTTTGTTTACCAAACGTTTTATTGAAAGATGTTGATGATTCTGCTTCTGCGTTAGTTTCCACTCATTCCATCTCAACTGCTTTGATCAGTTCAAAGACAAAGATATAAAAAGGACAAATCATACTTTTAATGCTGCTTATGGACTAAACTGTCTCCGGTCTTTATGGTGAACATGTCGAGAGATGAGTGTGATAAATAACTTTAACCACGTTAGTGTAAGTGCTGATATGTTCACCGTCTTTCCTAAACTCCACACTCCCTCGATGAAGAGAAGCTGTTAATGGTTTGACTGTGTTTTCTCTGTCCCAGTCCTCCCACCTTCCTCACACCTCAGTCCAGGGCGCGGTGGAGGCGGCCATCGCTGCCGGCTACCGGCACATCGACACGGCCTGGATGTACCACAACGAGGTGGACATCGGCAAAGCTCTGCGCTCCAAGATGAAGCAGGGCATCATCAGGAGGCAGGACATGTTCATCGTCAGCAAGGTGGCTGCTGATCAAGGATTATTATTATTCCATCACTACCGGTTTTGATTTGAATGCTTCATATGCTTTCTTACATATTCTACTTGGGTTTATTTTAATTCTTCATGTTTCCAGCTGTGGATTACCCATCATGCAGCAGAGGACATCCCTGCGTGTCTGAACAAATCCCTGAAGGATCTGCAGCTCGACTACCTGGATCTTTACCTTGTGCATTTCCCTGTCGGCCTGAAGGTCAGCATATAGATCTATACATAGATATGTGTGATGGAATTAAGATTAATGGGAGTGTTGGAATTATTATGAAGTACATTTGTTAAAGCTGCGTCAAATGATTCTTGACCACCAGGGGGCAGAAGCTCAAGACACTGTACAAATCTTTTGTCTCGATGTTGGTCAGAGCCTTAAGAGTCAATCATAGTCATTACAGTCATCATTTTACTCATTGTACAATATCTAAATATAATTTAAAGCAGTTTTAAGAGTCATTTCTGTCTCCATGTGTTTTTAAAGTTTGCTAAATGAATAATATGAAATAAGGACGCGTGTTTCTGCCGACTACTTTTTGTTAGAATTTAAAATGTCTCCACAGAAAGTGGGTGATGAGCTCTTTCCAAAGAAGGATGGAGAGTTACTGACGTCTGACATCGACTACCTGGACGTGTGGAGGGTGAGAACATGTGATCGCTCGGTTTACATTTCAATAGATGAGTTTTAGTAATACAAATATACAGAAGAATTATGAAAATAAATAAATATATATATAAATCTTTCCTCCTCAAGGTGAATTCATTTTTCTTGTTAAAAAACAGCATTCAATGGTCTGATAAAAGTTCTTCTTATGGACAAATGTGTTTGTTTAGTGTCTCATTAACAACATTTAATTTCTAGTTCTGTTCCTGTAAAACAACGTGTGACTGAACTCTCTGGTTGATCCACTGTGTGTTTTCAGGGGATGGAAGCTCTCCAGGCCTCAGGGAAGGTGAAGAGCATCGGAGTCTCCAACTTCAGCATCTTACAGCTGGAGAGACTTCTGGCTCTGGGTCACGTGCCCCCTGCTGTCAACCAGGTGCCGCCAGATCCTCCAGAAGCTTTTCGTCCAAACGGATCAACATCCACAGATCCTCGCCTCTAACTCTCCATATCTGCAGGTGGAGCTGCATCCTTACATGGTGCACACGGAGATGGTGGAGTTCTGTAAGTCCAGGAACATCACTCTGGTCGCCTACAGCCCCTTTGGTTCACCTGCACGAGCCCCAGACATGTAAGACCCCCAGCATCATTCAGGAGGCAAAGGTTTCCTCAAATCACCAGGATGTGATATTAACATAAAAGACTCAGTTTGTCTTATCCTTTTAAAAATACAAATACTTCAAATACATATTGTAATTCCCTTTATTTAATTGTTTGGTTTTGAGCCCAACAATATTCAGATTGTCATGAATAAAGCTGTTGTGTGTTTTCTTTTGTTTTGTCTGTCTCAGGTTTAACGGAGACACTGATCCTCATAAACTCCTGGACGACCCAGTCGTTACAGAAATTGCCAAAAAGCACAGACACAGCTCAGCACAGGTCAGTGCAGGTGTCTGTGCTGTGCGTACATGTATGTGTGTACGTGTATTTTGTGTGTATTACTTTGTCGTTGACAGTAGTGTTGTATTGTGGCAGGTGTTGCTGAGGTATCACATACAGCAGGGTGTTGCTGTTATTCCAAAGAGTGACAAACCTCATCGTATTCTCGAGAACACAAAGGTAACTCTCCTCGCAAATATAGATGCTGCAAATATTACATATTATACACACTATACACATGAACACACAAAGAGCTGCCTGTGGAAGTAGTCACATGGTTGAACCAGCCTGTGTCCCTGCTGCTGGGTTGCAGATCTTTGACTTCAGTCTGTCTGAAGAAGACATGAGCGCCCTGAGAGCTCTGGACCGGGGCTGGAAGGCCTTCCTGTTTGAGGAGTAAGTCAACACAACCTCCTCTGTAGCTTCAGCCTCGTGTTCGATGCAGAGATTCACTGTGTGTGTCTGTGTGTGTGTGTGTGTGTGTGTGTGTGTGTTGTGTTCCTCAGAGTCAAGTCTCATCCGTACTATCCCTTTGTGTGAGGCTTCCACCAGCGGAGAGAGAGAAAAGACGACAAACTGGAGCTTCACTCAAACGTTCACCTTCCAGGGACGTGACTCTGCAGCCCTGAGGTCAAAGTCCAGCTCGTCTCAGTGCAGCAGATCATGTGATTTGATTTGACCAATAGGAAACACTCAGAACGTCTCCTCCCTCCAGCATCACACACTGAAATCCACCGGTGACTCGTTTACCTGATGAAATGTGAAGAGAATCCAGTTTACAAATAAGAATGTAAAGAACATACAGATCATCTCTTTGTGTTTCCCTGTTATGAACAAAGTCAAGTGTGTTTCTGTTGACACCAGATTGTGTTTAATTAAAAGCAGTTTGACAGTTGAGACACGTTTCATATTTTATTACAGTCAGTTATCAAAATGCTCCGGTCGAGGCTGTTGATCTGGTTTTCATGGTTTAAAACTAAACTCAGTTTGATTCATGTTGATCCTCGCTCGGCCCGACACAGTCCCCTCTCTCTCTCCTGCAGTAGATAACGACTAAAAGACGAAACAGCTCCGTCCACAGAAAGACAACTTCCTCTGTTGAGTAGGACAGACGTCCTGAGAGGACAGGACACAGGAGAGACGACCACTTCACCCATCATCTGTCTCCACCTCCGTCCCTCAGGTCATGTGATTCCCTGATGGAGGTGATGGGTTCTATTTAAAACTCAGACACCAACTCTTCTTCCACCAGATCAGCTCTGGTCCTTGATTCTGCTCCAGATCCTCCAGTGAACCGGACTTCACCTCCTCGGGTTCAGAGCAGAACCTCCTCAGGTCATCAGAAGTGTCTGAGCAGATTCCTCCTGTGCTGGTTCTGTTCTGAGCTGATGCTTCGATCTGGACAAATAGAAAGTCCTTCGTCGTTACACAGGGTTTGATCTTCCTCTCACTCTTTGTCCCATCTTCTTCTTCTCCGGAGAGGATGATGATGATGATGATGATGATGATGATGAAGTCGAGGGCTTTACGGTGCAAACACAGGCCGAGGCCCCTGCGATGCGTTTGGGCAGGTCGGGCCCTCTGGACCACGACCCTCTGTCGGGGTCGTACACCTGCATGGCTCTGGAGAACACCATGCTCTCCCAGCTGTAGCCCCCCAGCACGTAGATCCTGCCGGCCCACACTGCGAGCCCCGCCTCGCTGTTGGGCAGCAGCAGCGCGGCCACCCGGGTCCACTGGGCGCTGCGCGGGTCGTAGGACTCCACCTGCAGGATGTCGAAGCGCTCGGTGGTGTCCTCGTGGTCGTCGCTGCCCCCGATGGCGTAGATGAGGTGGTTGAGGGAGGCCATGCAGTGCCAGCCCCGGGCCACAGACATGGGCCGGCACTCCACCCACACCTCCCCGTCCTGAGACGGGTCATAGCTCAGGACCTCTCTGCGGTACGGCCCGATCTGAAAGTCATGGCCGCCCGAGATGTAGACCACCCCCTGGTGGACGGTGCCAGCGTGACCGTAGGTAAACCTAGAAAGACAGAATTACACAAACTTTTAATGGGTCAATCAGTTAAGGCCTGAGCATGTTTCACCATTTAGGCTTTTTAAAAGCATCTCAGGGCTTAATGGGTTGATATTTAACTGGTTTTGGTCACTGGTTTCTTAAACCAGCTGATTGAACTGGAGTCTCAGAGTTTCTGAAGGGTTTGACACCTTTTCACCAATTGTAAATGTTTGTACCAAAGTTCACCCCCCCCCCCCCCCCCCCCCCCCCCCACTATAGAGCAGACCCAGCATGAGGTTGTGTTACCGGGACAGTTCTGCCACGTAGGACCAGCAGTCCTCAGCCGGACAGTAAACCTCCACCGAGGACAGAGCTCCGGTGTCGTTCCTTCCACCGACAGCGATCAGACACTGTCCCACTGCCCCCAGGTAGAAGTCCACCCGCCGCTGGTTCATCGGCGCCCCCTGGAGAAACATCACACTGTCACTGTGTGTGTCATTCAGCTGCTGAAACTCAGAAGCAGGTAGTAATGGACTGTGAGCATTGTTGTGGTGAAGTACCCTGGTCCACTGGTTGTGTCGGGGGTCGTATCTGTACAGGAGGTTACAGGCAGCATCTCCACCATTGTCCCTGGATGAGCTGCCGCCCGCAGCAAAGATGAAGCCGCCCAGCACCGCCAGGCAGTGGTGGCTCCGCTGGCCCGGCAGCTCCGTCTCCACCTCCCACTTCTCTGTTTCACCGGCCAGCCGGCAGACGTTGGCGCTCAGCTCCTCCCCGAACTCCGACACCTTGAGAAGGAAAGACGAGAAGAAAGGAATGAGTTCAAAGACTAAACTCGTGTGAGAAGAGGAGGTTCAGACCGGAGGTGTGTCTCAGTGACCTTTGACCAGTTTGTAGTGTGATTCCCTCAAGGTGCTTGGTTCACTCGAGGGGGGGGGGACACAACACGATGGAGAGATGCTGTAAGAATGAAATGGAACCATGTACCTCTCCTCCAATCAGCAGCAGCTGCTCCAGCCCCCCCCTCAGCGCGGTGCGTCCACTCTGCAGGAGCGGCTGAGCGCTGGGATTGGCGTGGTACTCCAGAGCCTCCTCCACCAGCGCCTCGCAGCCAGCCCCCCCCGGCAGGAGCGACCGCACCGCCGACAGCACCGGGTTGACCAGGTCGCCCGCCGGCATCAGAGGGAAGCGGATGTGGGAGAGGAGCTGGGAGGAGTGGGCCGTCCGCTCGGGAGTCTGGCTGAGCCACTGCACGGCCGCCTGGAGGAGCGCCTGCTCGCTGTCGTGCTGAACCTGATGATGAGGAAGAGGAGGAGCACTGGGATTAAAGATGGAGGCTCCTCTCGCCACTTCTCTTCTCCACCGACACAATGTGTGAACGTCACCTGGCTGCTGGCGAGGTAGCAGCTGAGTTTGTGTAGAGGGATGTTGAGAAGAAAGTCCCGGGTGAGAGAGAGCGTGGCGAAACGTGCGAGGACGAAGCGGTCGATGAAGGAGTCCAGGCGCTCGAGGCTGTAGAACAGAGCCAGCTCCTGCAGGTGCAGGTAGTTCTCCTCGCTCACCTCCTGCTCCAGGTACTGACAGCAGAAGTCCACCGCTCGCCACACCTGCACGACAGACAGGAAGTGATGAGTGGCGCCCTGAACTTCAAATGACAAACATCAGTGTGGTAAAAACTACATTAACTTAACGTCTATTTAGATTATTTAGTTTGGCTCATGTCCTATCTGCTAACGTGGAGGAGGTCTACTGCAGCCAGCCACCAGGGGGCTATAGAGACGCTTTGGCTTCACTTTTGAGGAGCCGGCATGTCGTCCATCTTGAGTCGTACACGTTAACAACATGTGTGGAGCAGGAAGTACCTGCAGCAGGTGAGCAGCTTCCAGCACAGAGTCAATGTTCCCTCCGTCCAATGGCAGCTCTGCGGTGTACAGGAAGTCGACCACAGCCTTCACACCGAGGCAGGACAACCCCACCAGCTCCACCTGGGGGGGGGGGGAGCCCGGAGATATCAGGGCGACTCCAACATGAATATTCTACACGTTAAATGGGGGCGAGCGATGATGAACCGGGTGAAAACCAATCTGTGATTTCACCTCCTCCTGATGCTCCTCCCTCATGCCCAGGGTGAACATGGCGTGGAAGTACGGGCTGGAGACGGCGAGCAGGGCGCGGTGAGCCGGGAGCCGGAGGTCACCGGCCACCAGCACCACGTCACAGAAGTGAGAGAGCCCCCGCTGCTCGTCCAGGCCGCGCAGAAGCTCCGCCCCCTGCTCCGCCCATCGGAACACCTGGAAACACACAACTCCTGCTTTGACTTATTCACAGTTATTAGAAAAATCAAAACAAAACAAATCCAGCACAGAAGAAGAAGAGAGAGAGGGTTTATAAAAACATTATGTATTTAGATTAAAGGTTCATAGAAACCACTTTTGTGAAATTTCTTTAATAAGATGTTTATGCACTTTTAACAACAACGTGTCAGTCAGCATCTTTTAAGAGGAACCGCTTTTATAGAAACTCATTTGTATTTCACACGTTTAAATTTAAACACGTTCAGATACAGAGAATAGGGAACTTGAGGGATTAACATCATAAAGTGAGATAATTGTGTGTGGATGTAACACAAACACACAAACACACAAACACACACACACTGACCTTGGATGTTTCACTGATCCGCTGAGGCCGACTCACAAGGCTTGTTTTGACACTGTCCATCACGTCCCCTCAGTTTGGCATCATCTAAAGTACACACACACACACACAAAGACACATACACACACACACACACACACACACACACACACACACACACACACACACACACACAGTTATAGCTCCAGGACTTCTGAGGACTTTACATAGACTTACATTCATTATTACCACATAATTACAACATTCATCTTTCTATGCTTATAAAGACATTCGGTTCTTTGGTTCCCATACTGTTTGCTCGAGAACCAACATCACACACACACACACACACAGACACACACACTCTCTCTCTCTCTCTTACACACACACACACACACACAAACACTCTCTCTCTTTCTCTCTCTCATCCTCTCACACACACACACACTCACACACACACTCTCTCTCTCTTGCGCACACAGACACACACACTATCTCTCTCTCCCTCCCTCTCTCTGTCTCTCTCTCTCTCACACACACACATACTCGCTCTCGTCGAGATACAGAATGTGTGTACGTGTGTGTGTTCGTGAGTGTGTGTCTGTGTGTGCGTGTAAACTGACCTCTCATGTAAACATCTTCTGTTTCACTCTTTGTCGCAGTTAAAGCGTAGAAGAAGAAAAACAACACAAACCGGAAGCTTGAAGAGTGTTGATGTGTTTGAACCATAAACTGTTTATAAACCGGTTTGATCACGTGTCTTTTCACATACATACACACACACACGCGCACACGTAAAAACCGTTTATAACATAAAACACAGAGCTGCACCACTTCCTGTAATCTGGATAAACAAACACACTTCCGCTTACAGCTTTCAAAATAATTCCCTTGGTTGTATACCTCCCACAACTCTATCATTTAACTGACAATAAATAAAGACCGTAAGAATTAAATAATACTGACACCAACAATAAAATCAGAGGAGTTATTAGTCATTTAAAATTTAGTTTTTTAAGTCATTTATTCTTGAAAATATCGTCAACACGTTACATTGCTGTTTTATTTTGAAACTCAATGCTGCTAAACGGACCAGAGCACATTCAAGACTGGAAATGTCCTCAAACGTTTTAAGAGATTTTTACTATCATGTTGTTTCTTTAGAATATGACTGTAAATGTAAAAAAGGAAGGAAGAAGGACACAGTTCTGAATATATATATGTATATATTATAACTTTATTATTATTATTAGTAGTAGTAGTAGGTACTATTATCATTATTATTATTTCGTAAAGCAGAAATCGTCCTATATAATCCACAATTAAAACATATATATATATATATATTAAACAATCTTCAAATCTACAAATTTAATCATATTATAAAACATACATTAAAGTAATCACAAAAATAATCAGACTGATATTTGTCACATCTACTCAGACACACTTCCACGTGCTCCATGATGTTTCGTTGTTAGATGTTGATGTTTGTGATACCTTGGTCACAAAACAGTTGTGAATGTTTCCGTGTTTTCACTGATGTAGTTTTTATTGTGCGTCTAATGATTGAGATTAAACTCAGTCTGATGGATCGAAGTTCAGGACTCAGCTCTTTGAGTCTCAGACAGACTCATAAGAAACAACATGTCAGCTTCTCACTCTTCAGACACACGTCATAAATAAATGATAAATATATATGTAATAAATATGACAGTAAGATGGGTGAGGCTGTGGGTTCATTGTTGACCAGCAGGGGGCGGGATGATGCGGTGATGGACAAGCTGCAGCCTCAGGACTCAGAATGATGATGTGACCTTTGACCTCCGTACTGTCTAACCCCCCTCCCCAGCCTACATACATATATTGTAGTCTGTGTTTTGTAGTTGTACAGTTTGTCTTGTATTGAATTGTACAGTTGTATTTACATGATGAAGAATGGACTTCATGTTAAAATATAAACACAGTGAAAGTGTCAGTTGGCGTTTTATTAAAGTTTCTTATTGATCATCAGTAACAAACGTGATGAGTGAAAATGAAACTGATTTCTCTGCAGAGCTTTTGTCAAGTTCAACAATTTAGCACAAGAAAAAACTGGAAGTGGTTATTGTGCCTTCAGATTAAAACAGTTTCAAAACTGTCCCTGAGAAAAAGGATGAGCCATGTATTTGACATTTTCTGTCTCATAATACATGAACCTCTGCTAGTAAATTATAATGAAGTTGTTAAATTTATATTAAAGTAAAAACATTTCGGCTAAAGTTTTAATCAAACTTTATTTTCCCGAGAGAAAGAAAGAATCTACACATAAAGATCACTGTTGACATTTGATAATACAATTCAGGAACACACTCAGAAATCACATTGCCTCTTCAAAAATGTTATATTTATTTACATTAAGGATCATATTTGAGATGTTTTTCATATTTCTGATTCACTTTTCAAATTTCTCTTCTTTCCTCTTCCTCGTACAGAACTGATACTTACTCATCAGCTTAAGATTGAATTATCTGCTGCTATCTGGGCCTGTACATATATTCTTCATTTACCTTAACTGTATATCATTTATGTCTGTATTACTTACCTCAATGCACTCAATCACTTGAGTCATCTATGTTCCTACATTCAGTTTTCACATCCTGCTCACTGTCCTTATACAGTCATATACACAACTCTCACTTTATAATGTCAGACCTGTATTAAACTGTCCAGTGCACTGACGTCCTCGTGGTTTTCTTCTTTACTTATTCTCTCGCTCTATGAGCATTAGAGTTGCTCTCCGGGTTCAAGTTTTCTGCTTTTTGAGTGTAATATTAGGGGATATAGATAAAATCAAATAAATATTAAGAAACCGGTCTGTATAAACATTGTAAAAACTATAGCATTGAATAAAAGTTATCTCTGTCAATGTGAAAATCAAATATGACAAGAATTTAGGTAAAATAATCTTTTATTCTATCAATCTATTATTAATAAAACACATGCATCCACCTGGCTGTTCGTCTTATTGTGACAGTTGCTACCGGAAGCTGTGCGTGCACGTTCGGTTGCCTTGACAACCTGGTGCTGTTGATGGTCTTCAGGACTTTACTTCTTCTTCTTCTTCTTCCTCATCACTTCTTCTTCTTCTTCTTCTTCTCCTCCTCCCTGACCGAGCCGCATCACCACCGCCCACCATCTTCCAGGAAATGACCCGAGCTGCTGGAAGAGGAGCCGCCTCATTCCGCTGATTCCACCCGGCTCCAGAGCTCTCAGTGCGGGGGACAGACGCCTGTTGTGTAACCGCATCACCGGTAGTTCGGACTCAGCCGGAGAAGTTCGCAGCTCCATCACCGCAGAGCCTCCACCCTCCTCCCGCCCGGTTCACAGCCACATCCCCGCCGAGCCTCCACCCTCCTCCCGCCCGGTTCACCGCCGCACAGCACCGCACAGCACCGCAGACTTCAGCCGCCGCCATGGCCACGCAGATCGATAAGGAGGCTTGTAGAGAAGCTTACAACGAGGTGCGGGACGACAACACGGACACCAGCTGGTGAGTGCGCCTCAGCCAGACTCCCTCGAGGAATGCGGCCATTCTAGTTAGAAACATAAATCTGATAAATCAAACGTGTCGCACATAGAAAGCAGAACATCCCCGGAGGTGTGAGTAGACGTGTTTCGGTTCGGCGGTGATACAACACGTTAAACGACCTGTTTTTCTTTTTCATTTATTTTAAATATGTGAATTCACACAACGCGTCCCCGCCCTGCTGCTGCGCTGCCTGGTGCGGAGAAGGCTGCGGAAAGAGGAAGTGTTCTGATAAAATGTGATAAATGAATCAAATGCGCACAGTTCACATGAAGCGAGACACGCCGAATGACAGATAGACTCCTGATGATATGTACTATTTAATAAATTGTGAATTATAATTCGTGTTCTTTTGTACTTGGGCGTAGAACTCTTAAATTGCTGGAAATGCAAAGGCAGTTCAATATGCCCAGCACGGGTACGCGCTAGATGGGTCTGTTTCCCGTTGTTTCCCACTTATTGCGTGAAAGCCAGCGTTGCGTGTTTTCTGTGCTTCTAAAAGCAGCAGATGAAGGACGCGGGGCGTCGCAGGCCCCGGTGCGGGGACCGGGAATCAGACCGTTCAGCGGCCACACTCCGCTCAGCCACCAGGCCCAGCGGGGCACAAGTAATTTCCTTTGTCCTGTATTCAGAGGATAACGTTAGACTCGCACCACGTGGGCGTCCCAGGCTTTTTGTGCATTGCTCCATTTTGCAGAATAAAAAATGGCCTTGACGTGTTTTTAATGTCGTCGCTGCGAATCAACAGATCCGGGGTCGGTGTGTCTGGTGTGATAATGTGTCTGCGTCTTTGTGCAGGGCTGCGTTCAAGTACGAGGGCCCCAGGATCGTTCCTGCAGGACAAGGCACCGACTATGAGGACTTCAAGAGGATGTGCACAGGTAAACAGCAGGTTTTCATTCTAACGTGGGTCCCCCCCCCCCCCAGCTGTCTGTCACTGAGGCTGCTCTGGGGAGGTTAAACAGCTGATATACCACAGCTCCACTTGCCAGGACACTAATCTTTTAAGACTCTCTGCTCTCTTACCCATTGGCCTTGAGCCGTGGGACTATGCTGTCAAAGCACCGAACACTATGTGTTGCATTACATAATCTCTTCTACAATATCCTGCGCACGTTTTTCACGAGGTGACGCAGTAAAGGTCAAGCTCTCCTGTACCGAGGCACAGCTTCACCAGAGTGACTGGACCAGTGGAAACTTTAGTCCTTGTTCTCCAACCAGTTCGTGCCAGTTAAATATCTCCCGCCTGAATCTGAAAACAACATCCTGACAAAGAGGCGTTGGTGTACAGCTGTGTAATCAGGTGTGAGGTGTCAGTGGTCAGATAGTGTGTCTGTGTGGGTTTAAACAATCTGATGTAAGCTCGTCTGTGTCGTCTGCACTGAAGCATCTGCTCAGACGATGGGTGTGGCTGTCTCTGGCTCTGGATGCCTCTAAAGCTTGCCCCCTCAGGGCTGTACTTTTTGTTTCTCTGATAAAACTCACATTCCTATGTTGAAATAGCTCATTTGTCACTTTACAACAGCAGAGCGGCTGCGTAAACCTGCAATCGGTTCCTGTTCAGAGATGACACACACACACACACACACACACACACGCACACATCCGACATCGCTCGGTCTGTCGACTTGTTTTCCTTATTTAGTGTTGCAGTTGTAACTCTGCAGAACTCAGAGTGTGGGAGGAGCTGAGGCAGATTGATCGACTGCAGTAGAGAACAGCTGGTTTGGAATGTTAACATTTCAAGGAGACGCATTCTGTTCATCTTCAGATTGATAATGTTAGTTATGAGTTATGACTATCGCTGCAGCTCCTCTTTTCAGCCTCTGTCTCTAACACTTGGTCTTAGCTCCTGTCTCTTTAAGATAATGCTTAGTCTGCTCTGATTGGCCAGCTGGTCCACTCGGTTGTGATTGGTCAACTGCTTCCAGCTCATGTAGGAAATAGGGAATGCCAGACATTCTGTCACATGACACAGTTGACAATCCACTTGATGGATGGGGACAATATTTAATACAATTATTCATTGTCCCCAGTGGATGAATCCGACTGATATTCAATTTTTTGCAGCCGTTGGATTGTTGGAGTCTTCATCTCCGACGATATAATGTTTGAACCTGAGACTTTCATTTAGCTGCTTGTAAAACTATAATGATATCACAGAACTTTCTTTCTGAGCTCTTTATTCATTGAAAACACGCCAACGTCAGACACTTGCCAGACTACGAACCAATCAGAGTCAAGTATAGGTAGACTCCGCCCAAAATTCTTTATTCCCTAAATTACAACGTGAAACCAAAACAGATCAAACGAAGCTATGGAACAAACACGTGAAGCTGGTTCAGACCTTTAGCTCAGAAACATCCTGAGTCCATCTTAGTCCTGTGTTATAACAACAGGCATGAAAGTCGAGGGCTAGAACAGTGACCCCTAGAGGCTGCTAGGCCCATGACACCCAGCAATCTGAATCTTCAAGTGAAGGAACATGAGCTTGTTTTTTTGTGACATGGCAGAGCCAGAGGAGAAGGTTTACTCCCTCTGAAGATGAGTCTTTGTAAATGTTCTTCTGTCCAAAGTGGACGTTTCGTCCCGACGGAGACATAAAGATCAGAGTGAGTGTGGAAGCCGCCCATCCTCTGGGGAGCAGGAACCGGCTCCGATATTTATTGGAAACCTGTCGAGTGACATTTATCGTATACAGGTGACGATCTTGTTTCTGTGCTGGCAGTAGAGGAGAGATGAAATCATAAGATCTATCCACCAATGAAAAGGTATTTGGGTGTAAGTATTAGTTGTGAGGAAAGGTGGGCGTCGCCCAAATCAGTGTGATTCATTCTTTGAGAATCCAGCGAGTCGACCTCACCACCCGGCGCTCGCAGTCGGATCAAAACATCCCAGACCACAGGAGACTGCTCGAGTTTCAGGATGTGTCTCAGAGGGACTCGGCGTGGGCTGGTGCACGGTCAACAGGAAGTCACGGTCAACAGGAAGTCACGGTCAACAGGAAGTCGCCGTGTCACCTGCCGACCTTTGGTCTGCTCAGAGAGTCACTTCAGGCAGAAAGTCCCTTTCAGAGCATTTCTTTTTGCTGTGTCATCGTAGATTCAGTGCAGTTTCTCTGCTGCAGAGAGGTGTGTGTGTGTGTGTGTGTGTGTGTGTGTGTGTGTGTGTGTGTGTGTGTGTGTGTGTGTGTGTGTGTGTGTGTGTGTGTGTGTGTGTGTGTGTGTGTGTGTGTGTGTGTGTGTGTGTGTGTGTGTGTGTGTGTGTGTGTGTGTGTGTGTGTGTGTGTGTGTGTGTGTGTGTGTGTCCAGGAAGGTGTTGAAGTGAATGATATCCTTTGTGACGACCTGATAACACTCTTCAGAAGCTGCTCCTGTGACTGAGCGGCTCGTTTGAGTCTCTGCCAGGAAAACCTTTATCGACACGCACATCAAAGAAAACAGAACAACTCCTAGAGCAGCTGAGTAGAATCAACAAACCTTTAAACAGGAACTGGACTCCAATATACCTGTCGCAGCTTCCATTGTTGAAGGAGTTTTTATGAAATGATTGATTTATTATCATATCACCAGCATGAGCTGGCTTTAGTTAAGGCTGCGACTAAATCAAATAAATGTGCTTCGATGGAATCGGCATGACTGTCACACTTGTTGTGGGTCTAGAGGACAAGGGCAGCTTTAGGTTGTGTCTCCAGAGGACTTTTGTCTATTGATGCAAACTTCTGCAGACTCTGTTTTAAAACCTGCCTTCGTTGACACTTCAGAATAATTCTTCGTCATTAGTGAGTCTTCCTCAAACACGTCTTCACCCTGAAGGAGACGCAGGTCGCTCTGTCCTGCAGCAGTGAGACAGTACAACCAGCTCTGCTCCCAGTACAAACCACTGCACCACCATCATGGACTGGACTCTCACAACTCACATATGTTTCCTGTCTTTACACTGTATATATATTAGTTTTATAACATTCATATATTTTGTATTAAGTGTTGCATGTTACTTATTTCTTGCTGATGCCCTGTTGGCTCTGGCTGCATTTCCCTGTTGAGGGACTAATGAAGGAATATATTATATTATCTTATTTTAATATTCTGACCCAGGTTCACAACTTTCCTAAATAAAAGCTCTAAAGTCTAAAGCATCGCCCCAATGACACAAGCGTTGAGCTTTTACTTCATAGACACTTTGCTAAAGAGGATGTGATTCTGAATGTAGTTGACACGACACTGGTGAATGTCTCTTTCAGTCCAATGTGGTGAAACACAGATGGTCAAATGAGTCTGGTGGTGAAGTTGAACACTTCCTGATCAGGGCTGTAGTTTATCTGAGGACGTAGAAGAAGACGTGTCCACAGACCGACTGTTCAGGGTCGATGCCCCAACCCACTGACTGCAAAGAGTTGTTTACCTGCTTATTAGAGGTTTATTAATATTGAACTTATCTTGAGTCTAATTTACACCAAATTCCACTTTAATTCAGTTTATTTTCCAGGTGTTCATAACACAATAGGAGACTAAAGGGACACGACACTGTCACTGAGGCTGGTTCCCTAAACAACTGGTCCTCTACCTTTTATTGATGTGAACGTTTAATGGTCCAGTTCTGTCTTCATGTGTCCTCGACCCACCGGCTGCACACGTCTGTCCTCGTCTTCCTGGTTGAGCGTGTGCACACTTTGTTCCCAGTGGCCTGTGTAGTGGACCACCCTGACAGTGACAGGCGTGGCCACTGGGACGTCGACTGCTGACAAAAGACTCTGTCCACTGACCTGAAAACCTCCTTATGCCTCACACCCGGGTTTGTGCTCCCATCGTTCTGAGGACATAATTCATTCTTTAGCCCCTGACCCCAAACTAAACCCCAGAGTAGCTGCCTCCCCCCCGACCCCGCCTCTAATCTGACTTTAACCCTGAAGCTCTTTAAACGTCCTCACGAGTCGGTCCCCACAAAGATCATCAACCAGAGACACACACACGCTCTGCTGAGGCAGAAAGCTGAGCACTAAGACCTACATTTCATCTCATTCTCTTTATCTGCCCTGGGCACGCACACACACACACACACACACACACACAGACTCACACATATGAGGACACTCATGGGCATAATGCCTAAACCAGATTCTAACCCTAAACCAGGACTTCACCCTCAAACAACCCTTTGAAAAAGCTTGAAAAAGGTTTATCTTCGTGTCTTTGGTTCAAAGGTGGAATCTGCAGCTTTTTACAGCAGCGGTCATGTGATGTGAACGACCTCACATCACATGACCGCTCAGAGACTGGGTCCCAGCTGGTTTCAGTCCCTGATGGTCCTGCTGCTGGGATGTGATGAAACCTGTATATTCAGTCTCCTGGTCTCCTCCCTCAGATGACGCTCGTATGTTCGGCTTCATCCGGATCACGACGGGCGACGCCATGAGCAAACGAGCCAAGTTCACCCTCATCACCTGGATCGGAGAGAACATCAGCGGGCTGCAGCGCGCCAAGATCAGCACCGATAAGACTCTGGTGAAAGACATCGTGCAGGTCAGTGACTGTGTGTGTGTGAGTGTGTGTGAGAGGAGGCAGTTAGTGAGTGTTGTCATCATGATCGAGCCTCTGGCTGCTTCAGAGGCAACGTGGCAACACAACGCTGCATCGAGTGGGAGAAGTGTGTCAATGATTTATACAGGCTGGTGGGCACAATAATACCAGAACAAAGGAGGCTTTCTTCCAATGATCCGTGCTCACGATCTAAAGCGCTTTTAGTTTGGATCCAAATCCACTTTTGTTTAACCCATTAAGACAGAAGGCGAAGAATCCCATCTCACCTGAGACCTGAGAGGGACACGATCACAGACGTCTTCTCAACTC
The DNA here is from genome assembly GCF_947347685.1 of Pleuronectes platessa. Taxonomy (NCBI): domain Eukaryota; kingdom Metazoa; phylum Chordata; class Actinopteri; order Pleuronectiformes; family Pleuronectidae; genus Pleuronectes; species Pleuronectes platessa. Next base: position 1,874,357 of record NC_070632.1, read on the forward strand.
TTCATATCTGAGCTGCTGAAGCAGATGGAGACATGAAATAAAGATTTGTCTCCTCCTGAGTCTTGGTCAACAGGAGCCTCGTCTCATCTCAATCTTCAGCTTCGATGTTTCTCCCCTCACTGAGATTACCAGCCATCCTCTGAAACAGGCTGAGAACTACAGGAACACCTTTCCCATGATGCATTGCACCTTTCTTGCACGTATTTCAGTGAATCACGATGTATTTCATCAGTCACATTTCTTTAAAACAACATAGTGGCTGAGACCAGGTCTCGAGGGACAGACACACAAACATCTGGTCTTAAAGGTACACACATGTTGCATCAGGTCTTAATGGGTGAACAGAGGAAGTTCCCTGTGTCTCACATGTGGTTCAAACCGGTGGAACTTAGTCTCTCAACTAGTCATTGATGTGTTTTGGATTCTGTAAACAGAGTCTCGGCCTTGAGGAGGAGTTTGTGTTGAACATCAGGATCATTTCATTCCAGCTCAAACCCTCAGCCTCTGTTTTGCTCTTACCAGCCGTCGCTGTGAACCCATGTTGTGTTGTTGTGTTGTTTGGTGTCAGATACATTCATCCTCTGCTCGTCCTCTTCTTCACTTCGCCTCCTGTTTTGTTTCTGCAGAACTTTGCTAAGGAGTTCATGATCAGTGACCTGAGGGAGCTGGACGAGGACTACATCCGCACGGAGCTGAAGAAGGCCGGCGGAGCAAACTACGATGCTCAGGCCGAGTAGAGAAGTGCCACATTCCACTGGAAGGGTCGGGGTCGGGGTGGGGGGGAGGGGGGGTATGTAGGGGAAAGGGGGTCGGGGTGGGGTAGGGTTTTGGTGGGGTTGGCATAAGTGGGGGTGGGGGGAGTGTTGGGGCAGGGCTGCTACCTCTTGGGGAGAGGGCGTGGCAGGAAGGAGTCGCCTGCAGAAATAAGAAAAGCACGCGCCAAGCACAAACATTTCACTTTCAAAGTGGCGTCGGGCAAATGAGCCGATGCAAACACGACGCCGAGCCGGTGGGCGTGTCCCAAAACTCATTTCACAGCTTCTTCATCATCCCTCTGCAGCAGCTTTCTCATGTGTATCAGCAGAGATGTTATTGGTGACTCTCAAACTTCACTTGACTTTAAAGTGAGTGCATGAACATACTTGCTTCCATCTGTCTGTGAAGCTGTGAGATAAAAAAAACAAGCAGAGCCTCCAGGACGTCACGTGGGAGTTTCAAACCTTTTCAGAAAAAGATCAAAGCCAAAAATCCCAAACAAATTGTCGTTATTTAGGTTTGACGATATTTCAGTGATTGTTTCTTAATCTTCCCAGAGGAGCGAAAAATAGTTTAAGTGACCCACAGTAAAATGACAAATTATCAGTTTTACTTTTGCAATTAGGACCAATTGAACCAATGAGATCAGATGTATTTATTAACGACCTGTAGACCTTTTGACTTGTGTGTTTTCTTTCATCCTGTTTCTGCACACACGCTCTGACAGACACACACTGTGTGATAGTTCTCATCCCGGCTTGATGCAAACGTCCGAGCAGGTGGTCTCCTGTCCCGCCCGCCGCCCTCTCCCCAGTCAGCTCATGTTTATCTACTGTGCATCATCATCTCACACTCATCCTCATCTCAGCCGAGCAGCCGAGCAGAGTGAAGTTAACATCTCGGCCTCGGCCCGGTCGGAGTTTTCATGTAACGAGGATGTGATCAGCTCGTTTCCCTTCAACGCGTCGTACTGTGATCGTGGAACATGTCGTAGACTGTTCGTAACTTAACTGGATGGGAAGTGACTTCATCCGTGAAGTGGCTGCATCAAGAACATGCTCTTAGTCGTGATACACTGAACCGCCCGGAGGGAAAGATCTCCAGCTGGTTCTCAGCTCATCAAGTTCACATTAAGCCACTTCTGCAGTTTGAGTTCCATCCTCCAGGTCGAGGCTGAATCATCCTCCTGTTTCATCCTCAAGCGTTGTTCTGTGAATCTCTTTTATCAGCGGTCCACCTGTGTCTTACTGTGTCTGTACTGTTCACTCTCTCCTCCAGTGTCTGTAGGAAGTAGTTGATGTTAGAATTGATCCAGAGCTGGAACAGAATCCGTAGACGAGCCTCTGATCCCTCAGCAGAGCGGAGATCTTTTCCTCTGGTGTCTCATCTGATGGGTGTCCATGATATACTGTAACCTACTGTGTTTGACTGCCTTAGTCTCCCATGGAGAGAGGGGCATCATGGGAGTCTGTGGACACTACACTGTGATTGGCTGTCCTCCATACATGTGAGCGGGACTTTGAGTGGCACTCGGTCATCAGTGCACGAGCCTGGGCGAGTCATCTGAACCCAGGAGGAGCCGCCTCTCGGTTGTAGCATCTCTTTTTATTAATTTAACCCCCCCCCCATTCCCCCCCTGCAAAAATAGGACTTTTTTATTTTGTTTTATTTTGAGATGAATTTTTTCTTCTCTTAAGGGTTCGACCTCTTTGTTTTCATTTTTAAGAGCAGTGATGTCTAGGATAATGGTGGAAGAGATTTTCAAAAAATAAAGCAAGAAAAAGAAAGAAAACTGGCACAAAATCATTTCAAAATAAAATTTGATGTTTTTTCTTTTACAAAACTGGCTTCTTGAAGTTTTTTTTGTGTGTCTCTGAAACTTACAAAACCACCAGTGAAAGATGTTTGGTGAAAACATGTCATTATAACGTTTCTAAGGTTTGGTTTATGTCCATGCTGGTTCCAGGATTCTTCAGTTGACCTTGAAGATGTTATCAATTCTACACAAAGTACAGAGATCTTATCTAGTTTGTTTTAAAAAAAGGGATAAATCAATTTAACCCAGAATCACTCTCTGAGCTTCGTCCTCATTAAATTCCATCAAGCTCTTCTCTTTGAAAACAGGTTTCCTCCAGGTTTCGTGGAAATCCTATAAACACGTGGACGGGTTTAAACATAACCTCCTTAAGCATTTAAAACTGATTCTTCATTTAGATAAAGAACTACAAACTTTCCAATATTAAATTTAAACATGTCGGATAAAGCAGGTGCACATCTTGTTCTTGCACCTCAGCTCGTGACTAACAGCCGGTTCTCTGCTCCTATTAATGCTCAACTTTAATCTTTAACTTTCACCAATAAGAGATCAAATCTGCAGAAGACTCGGCTCGAAAAGACTTTATTCTATTTATTTATTGTCTTTGTATTTTGGTGTGAATGCACCATAAGGGCTCGGTCACACGTTTGCGATTGTGCGAGCGAGGAGATGAATAAAACATCTGCTTCCTGTAGTGAAGTAAATCAACAGCAGGGCTTCTCATGGTGTTAGACGTTGGTGACCTTTGACCTGTGAGGTTTTGCTCTGATTCGCTATCACTGATCTCCAACACTGATTCACTGATTAACTCTGAAAGAGACAGAATTTCCACGGAATTAAATCCAACTCTGAATAAACAATTTCCCAACTTTATTTACACAAGACGTTTAGTAGAAATGCAGCATTGTCCGCAGTTTTAAATATTCATAAAGCTTCCACTTAAACCCTGTTTTCAAGTTTAGTTTATTCTGCTTATTTTTAATAATGAAACCAAAAACTTCCTCTTCTCATATTTCTCCTCATCCTTTGAAACTTCCAAGAAGTGGAGCATCATGACCCAGGTTTGTATTTGATTTTCACAGATCTCTTTTCTCTGTCAGTGCAGGATGAGGTCATTCTGGCCTCTGGTGCATTCGGAGTCCGAGCCCACAGGGACTCACAGGGACTCCAGAGGGTTTCCATGGACCCGGCTGTAACCCCCGCCCTGAGCCCGTGGGCGAGAAAAACAAAGTCCACCGGCCGTTCAGCGTCTCAATTAGCTCCTCACTGTGTGGCCTGACCTCAATCAATGAATGAGTCACTCATTAAATGTCTCAAAGTCATTGTATTACTAAGTCATTTCTTATAAGCAGGTGAATTTCCTGCTGCTCTGTACCATCCAATCAGATGTTTCACCGGCATCACTGCCCTGAGATCAGTCAGTCTTCCTCACTGAAGAGGAGGGTGTGACAGTTAAACACTTCCCTAATGAGTTAATCCACGGGGAGTAAGCCTCTCGTGCTCGGCGCTCACGTCTCAGCTGCGTCAGGTCAGCGTGTCCAGGGCGGAGGACGTCCACGGCTGCTCATTGACTTTCATTAAATCCACTAATCGTCTCTTTTCCATGTCGGTCGATGGCTCCCAGCTCCACCATCAGTGTGTGTGTGTCTGTGTGTGTCTGTGTGTGATTGTGTTACTGCACTCACATGGACGGGCTTCAGGGGTTTGTCTGAATGACCAAACACGGCTGCAGCAGGTTGAGTGACAGGCGTCTGGACGGCTGCACTGATCTCTGGGGACTGACAGCAGGTTGTGTAATGATGGAGCTCTGGAGTATCTCACTGTGGCTTTAAGTAAGCTGTGGGGAGTTCAGGGTTTGGGTTTAAGCTTAAGTTAGCGTGTGTGTCTGTGCGAGTGTGTGTGTGTGCGAGTGTGTGTGTGTGTGTGTGTGTGTCTGTGTGTGTTCAGGCTAGTTGAAACAGGTGACAGTTGGAAGGAGCCACACTAATATGGTAAATAATTTCATTTCAGTCTTGAGCGTAGAGAACAAATTCCTTGTTCTTTATTTCAGGGGTTCTCCTAGTGGGGCCCTGGACCCCCCGGGGCCCCCCAGGGGTCCCTGAGGGGTACAGGGCCCCTGGCAGAGAGAGGAATCATGTGTCTCTATTTTCATCCATAAATAAAATGGACTGATTGTTTGATTATTTTGCTCCCTACACTTACGGTAAAAAACAAAATCAAATCTTGTCAATTGGGCGTCTGTGGTCAGGTGGTGTCAGTTGTTCAGAACCCCTCCTTTACCTTATTTGGTTGTGCTATGAGGAAGTTTCAACACTACCTCATATTATGCAACGCCAAGTTCTAAATGTTGCTTCCTTTTCTTATTCCTGAGAAACCAATTGTTCTCGGTTTTCAGAAGTTTGAGCCTGAATTCAAGAAACGATCTTATATCCTCCCGTAGAATTAACAGGTCGGTATCATATGTGTACATTGACTTTCAGTTTGGTCTTTGTCTGTTAACATGGAGGAGGGGGGGGGCCCACGACCTCTACAGCAGCCACCAGGAGGCTTCTGGTGAGCTATCCTCCATCTTCATGTACATTCGTTCTTTAAGTATCGTTATCAACTCGAAATTTCGATTTTTTCATTTCCAGTTTTCCACAAATAAAAAACCTGCAGAACGTCGACCTTCCTCCTCAGCTCTACTTCACGTTTATTGCTAATCGGCCGATGTTTGCAAACGTTTAACAAACCCTACGTGTCAGTGTTGTGCAGCTTGGCTGGTTTTGAAGTATGAAGCTGTGGCTCCTCCCACACGGCCTTGCTCCTCTTCTGCGTGTCCTGACAGCTCCGGTCTCTGAGACGGTAAATTCTTTCATCACCAGTCTGAGTGCGGCAGATACACACACTGTGCATGTGTGCATTTTTCACTATTGCTGTGTAAACGTCACCGAGCTACAAGCTGAGACCACAAACCCTCCGTCAGCAGCGTCACAGATTCTGTCAGATCGGCTCCTGCAGAGCGAGCCCACTCGGATCCTTCCTGCATTCCTCAGACCTCCTCAGCACAGCAGCATAGCTCACAGCCCACAGCGGGTCATGTGTTCGCTCGGAGCACATTGCACAATTGTCTTGTAGCCTCTCAGTACATTCAAGAGCTCTCTCAGAGACACAGTTCTCATAGTCTCGTACTAGAGGGTAAAACAAGAGTACAATTACAGCCCTGTGGTCGTCTGCATTAACCAGAGCAGGCTCAGTGTCACTGTGAGTCTTCGACCTCTGACCTCTCAAATCTGATCAGTTCATTTTTGAGTCCAACACCAAATCCCCTTAAGTCAGATCGAGGTCAGACCTTAAACGTTTGACCTTTGACCTCCCAAATCAAATCAGTAACTTTGTGGGTTTAATTGAACATTTGTGCCAAATTTGAAACGATTCTCTTGAGTTTTTCTTGATGAAACACGTTCACAAGGCCAAAAATGTCATTTTCTATCAGGTCCTTGAGTCCAAGTGAACGTTTGTACCAAATCTGAAGGAATCCCTACAAGACGATCACTAGACGTCCTGTTCACTAGACTGGGACGGACACACAACCTGAAACATGAGGCCTCCGACCAATGGGTGATGCCGGTGCAGATGCACAACAAAGAACTTTTTATTCAACGTAATCACTGAAAGGCGTCTTAAATAAAAGCCGCTCGCTTCCATCTGTGTCTCTGTCACGTCGTGTTTGACTGATTCAGCGTTTGGTTAGTCACAGCTCGGGGGGGGGGGGGGGGGGGGGGTCCTGAGTCCAGACGGCTCTGAGTCGAGCGCCGGGTGATGCAGCTCCGCGGTCTGGGAATGAGCTCATCGCCTCCGAGAAAGAAACAGGCAGGGGGCCCCATGTGTGGGTGTGTGTCTGTGTGTGTCTGTGTGTGTCTGTGTGTGTGTGTGTGTGTGTGTGTGTGTGTGTGTGTGTGTGTGTTCGGGGGCCCCTGAATTGAATCTACTCAACAAAGCCAAATGTTCCCTCTGACAACTCACGTGTTTTTAGTCTTTTATAACAGATGATGAGGCGATATAACAATTAAACATATCAAAATAATATCAAATCCACAAAGAGAATCACCCCCCCCCCCCCCCCCCCCACACACACACACACACACACACACATACACAGCACAGCAGACAAGATGGCTGCAACGTTATCCGGAGTCTTTGCCTTTGTTTTCAAGTGGAGACGCGTCGTCCATCTTTATTTACACAGTTTGCAGTCAACCAATGAAATCTCTCTGTTCGTTGTCTGGTTCTTTTTTCAGTCGGTGTAAATCAATGTACACAATCCGAGTGTAAGAAGCTTCAGTCACACACACACTTCTGAATTGTGCGTTTTCTTTCTTCTTCTTTCTGTTTGAGGAACCCCGACTGGGCGAGGGGGGGGGGGGGGGGGTCTCTTTTCATATTGGTCCAGGCCATGTGAACAGGGGAGGCTGAGTGTGAATGGTCCTGTGTGCCAGTGTGTCACCGTGCTGGCACAGAGACTAACGAGCTGAGGGCCACTTCATTCTCCCGCCTCACACCAGAGTCGGTTTGTTCCCAGTTTACCGAGGCCACTTACACACTGGGCCACAATGGGACGTCTGTTTGCTGTGGTGTCACTATTGGTTTTCCATCCCTGCCAACGATCACCTCTCATATTAAAGCTAATTCTCTATTAATCACGTTGTTTTTGTTGCGATCAACAGGATTTTTTCTCCCGAATGTTCAGAACGTAGAACTGGGATCTGTTTTAAATATGAAAGGTTCCTGCAGAGTGTTTGAAATGAGACATTTCTGGTTTTCATATCATCTTTATCACTGTGTTTTTATCTCTTCTTACTGTTCCCTCTATCTCTATGTAGATTATTATTATTATCTATACTTGTATACACATAAATAAATATGTTTTCTTTGTGATTGTCATTGTTTATCGATGTCATCATTTAGCCCAGTCTGCAGAATTGGTCCCTTATGGAAAATCTATCTCACTTAATGTCAATAAGCAGAAAACAAAGTGAAGAAAGTGCATTGGTGATAATTTCTCTTCTTTCTGTCCGAGCAGTGAACAAACGACCAAACTAGATCCAAGCTGACGTTCTAATCTGTGTCTGTGCGTCAGGAAAGTGAACAGTTCACTTCCTGTTCACTTCCTGTTCACTTCCTGTTCACTTCCTGTTCCGCTCAGAAGACGGACAGAATCCACAGGGATGAGTTTTCATATTCATCACATGTTTTTTCTCCCTGGTGCAGATTAAATGTTCACCTTCACTTGTCAGATAAACGTCACAGAGTTCGGCTCAGTACATTTCTTAAGAAACTGAAAAATAAAAGCAATTTGAAATTCTAAAATGCTGAGTAAATGTATTTTATTCT